>NC_057796.1:150843859-151143859 GCF_018294505.1 Triticum aestivum
TGGCCAGAATGCTTGAGCTCGCGCCTTATCAAGCGCCCTCAGGGGACGATAAAGGGGGGAATAAAGAAACCGAAAGCGGGCCTCACTCATTACTCACCCAGAAGCCGAAAGGGGGGAATTAGTGCCTCCGCGAAGGAGGATAACTGGGGAGAAGAATATAAAATTCCCTCTCCCAAGGGAAGGAAGAGGACCACCTCTGAAGACTTGGAAACAATGGTTTCCAAACGAGGGAAGAAATCTTCGCCAGAGGGTCCTGCCCCGTAGGGTATCCTTACCGCACAGTGCCCACAAGGGGATCAGCCCCCCACCGAGCTGTAAGTAGACAAAAGTACTTTATAGTAAACATATCCTACTTTATTTCCGAGGACAATAACCGAGACGTATGTCCTGTAGTTCGGATCGTAGCCCTTCTCGACAGAGTTCGTCTTCGGGGGATCTTCTTCCGGAGATGATGGAGAGCGAAACACCTCCCCATGCCTCCCCGCCTCATGAGGCGGGCGACCCTGAGGTGTCGTCACGAAGGGTTTCTCCTGATCCGCCAAGGCCGGAAGGTAACCCTTCGGCCACCCGGAGTCCGGAGTATTCGGCTCCTAAGGGGAGCAACAAAAAGAGTCCGGGACTGTCCGGTGCGCGACCAGACTCACTGCGGAATCTTCTGGAGCAAGCGGCTATCTCAGAAGCACACCGTATGTTAATGGGTACGGTAGTTGAGAGGATTTCATCCGCCGAAAGCAGGTTGCATGAAGCTTTTATGAGCCTGCTGAGAGGCTTTGAGGTACGCAAAGTAATATATATATTTTTGACGGTACCGCACACGCCAGGTGTGCCCTATGCAGATAGTAGCCCCTGAGACTCTTTCGGATCTGAACATTCATGCGACAATAAAGAAAATTACATTGAGAAATATGCTAGGTAGCATTCCACATCAAAAATTCTATTTTTATCATTTACCTACTCGAGGACGAGCAGGAATTAAGCTTGGGGATGCTTGATACGTCTCCAACGTATCTATAATTTTTGATTGTTCCATGCTATTATATTATCTATTTTGGATGTTTAATGGGCTTTACTAAGCACTTTTATATTATTTTTGGGACTAACCTACTAACCCAAGGCCCAGCGCAAATTGCTATTTTTTTGCCTATTTCAGTGTTTCGTAGAAAAGGAATATCAAACGGAGTCCAAACGGAATGAAACCTTCGGGAGAGTTATTTTTGGAACAAACGTGATCCAGAGGACTTGGAGTGGACGTCAAGAAATCAACGAGGAGGCCACGAGGCAGGGAGGCACGCCTGCCCCCCTGGGCGCGCCCCCACCCTCGTGGGCCCCTCGTAGCTCCACCGACCTACTTCTTCCTCCTATATATACCCATGTACCCCGAAAACATCCAGGAGCACCACGAAACCCTATTTCCACCGCCGCAACCTTCTAAACCCGTGAGATCCCATCTTGGCACTATTAGGAAAAGGCCTACTAGTGGCACACCAGTTTTGCCTACTAATGGCGCACTACTGGTGCGCCACTAGTACGACGCCACTAGTATTAAATACTAATGGTGCACCACTGGTGCGCCATTAGTATCTGGTATACTAATGGCGCATCACGCTGTGCGCCATTAGTATATACCAACATGCGCCATTAGTGTGCCTCCCAGGGGGCGATATTTACACATGTGCTTTGCCATACTAATGGCGCACTGTGGGGTGATGCGCCATTGCTATTTTTGAATTTTGATCTAGATCGCGATTTTTTTGCCCATTTTTTGCACGATATTTTTTCAAATTTTGTTCTCGTTTTTGGATCTTGTACGTTCTTTTGCCGGAGAGGAGTTCGCCGGAGAGGAGGGCCGAGGTCACCGGAGAGGAGGAGGAGGAGGTCACCGGAGAGGCGCTCGCCTACATCGCCGGAGAGGAGGAGGAGGTCGCCGGAGAGGAGTCCACCGGAGCATCGGAGAGGAGGAAGGAGAAACCATGAGGGGAGGGGAGGAGAGGAGAGGAGGGAGGAGGAGATCACCGTAGAGGAGGGAGGAGGAGATCACTGGAGAGGAGGGAGGAGAAACCGTGAGGGGAGGGGAGGAGAGGAGGGAGGAGGAGGTCGCCGGAGAGGAGGAGGAGGTGGAGGTCACTTGAGAGGAGGAGGAGGAGGTCGCCAGAGAGGAGGAGGGGAGTATGGTGGAGGAGAGAAGGGGAGATGGAGTGGAGGAGAGGAGGAGATGGAGTGGAGGAGAACAATGAAGAGGTAAGGAGGAGAGGACCCCGCCCAGCCATATATACGGCATAGTAATGGCGCATCGTGGGCAGGTGCGCCATTACTAACTTTTTTTTTATTTTTTGATTTATTTTGAATTTTGAAGGCGGGAAGATAGTAATGGCGCACCGTGGGCAGGTGCGCCATTACTAACTTTTTTTTAATTTTTTTTGATATAGTTTGAATTTTGAAGGCGGGAAGATAGTAATGGCGCACCATGGGCAGGTGAGCCATTACTGAGTTTGTTTTTTTTAATTTTTTTGCCTCTCCGGATCTTAAAAGCCCCGTAACTTTTTTCTGTTAGGTTTTTGAGGATTCTAAAAATGTTTAACGGGGTTCCCCCCGTTAAATTCGGATGTATCTTTTCGAGTAGATGATTTTTCATATAAAAAACTTTTTAATCCGAGTTCGTATGCAAAAGTTATGCCCATTTTACAAATTCCAGAGAGATTTTGCAAATAAAGTCGAAATTCATATTTGTAAATTTTCCCAACAAGTAGACCACATATCACATGGGAAACTTATTTTCTTTTATTTTTTGACATTTCCATCATTTTCTTTTATTTTTTCTAAAACTGAAAAGGCGGTCCACACGGGGGGTGCTTTCGGTGGAATTTTTGGGGCAAGTTACTAATGGCGTACCGTGGGAGTGGTGCGCCATTACTAGTTCAACTAGTAATGGCGCACCACTCCCACGGTGCGCCATTAGTAGTTTTGAAAAAAAAATTAAAAAAAATTACTAGTGGCGCACCGTGGATGTGGTGCGCCATTACTAGTTTAACTAGTAATGGCGCACTATCCCCTGGTGCGCCATTACTAGTTTTGAAAAAAAAAATTTGTTACTAGTGGCGCACCGTGGATGTGGTGCGCCATTAGTATTTGGACACTAATGGCGCACCAACACATGGTGCGCCACTGCTATATAGTAGTGGCGCACCACATGTCTGGTGCGCCATTAGTGTCCATATCATCTATAGCCCTTTTCCTAGTAGTGTGGGGCCTTTTCCGGCGCTCTGCCGGAGGGGGAATCGATCACGGAGGGCTTCTACATCAACACCATAGCCTCTCTGATGATGTGTGAGTAGTTTACCTCAGACCTTCGGGTCCATAGTTATTAGCTAGATGGCTTCTTCTCTCTCTTTGGATCTCAATACAAAGTTCTCCTCGATCTTCTTGGAGATCTATTCGATGTAACTCTTTTTGCGGTGTGTTTGTCGAGATCCGATGAATTGTGGGTTTATGATCAAGATTATCTATGAACAATATTTGAATCTCCTATGAATTCATTTATGTATGATGTGTTATCTTTGCAAGTCTCTTAGAATTATCAGTTTGATTTGGCCTACTAGATTGATCTTTCTTGCAATGGGAGAAGTGCTTAGCTTTGGGTTCAATCTTGCGTTGCTCGATTCCAGTGATAGAAGGGGAAACGACACGTATTGTATTGTTGCCATCGAGGATAAAAAGATGGGGTTTATATCATATTGCTTGAGTTTATCCCTCTACATCATGTCATCTTGCCTAATGCGTTACTCTGTTCTTATGAACTTAATACTCCAGATGCATGCTGGATAGCGGTCGATGTGTGGAGTAATAGTAGTAGATGTAGGCAGGAGTCGGTCTACTTGTCATGGATGTGATGCCTATATACATGATCATGCCTAGATATTCTCATAATTATGCGCTTTTGTATCAATTGCTCGACAGTAATTTGTTCACCCACCGTAATACTTATGCTATCTTGTGAGAAGCCACTAGTGAAACCTATGGCCCCCGGGTCTATTCTCCATCATATTAATCTCCCATCAACTAGCTATTTCTATCGCCGTTTATTTTGCAATCTTTACTTTTAATCTTTATCATAAAAATACCAAAAATATTATCTTATCATCTCTATCAGATCTCACTTTTGCAAGTGGTCGTGAAGGGATTGACAACCCCTTTATCGCGTTGGTTGCAAGGTTCTTATTTGTTTGTGTAGGTACGAGGTACTTGCGTGTGGCCTCCTACTGGATTGATACCTTGTTTCTAAAAAACTGAGGGAAATACTTACGCTACTTTGTTGCATCACCCTTTCCTCTTCAAGGGAAAACCAACACATGCTCAAGAGGTAGCAGTCGCCAGTACATATGTTGTTTAATTTTTTGCAGGACATGTACAACTTCAAATGAAAATAAGTCCTGGTATGGCTCATATATATGATCACATCAGGCCTATCATAAAGATTAAACTGGCGGCTCAAAAGTCAAGATCAACATGCACGAAGGCATGACATGGCACCCTATTACAAGGCTTTACACTGAGCCCCAAAAAGTTTTTGAATCAAGTGTTTCTGGAGCTGCACTCCCATAACCCGACATGAGAGCCGCCCGGATCATCATCACTATGATCACTTCTCTTCCTGCCGTCTTGAAGATTGTGGGTCATCCTGCGCCGGCTCTTCCCCGTCGATCATTTGAAGATCATTCGTTGTCCAATCGATGCCGGTTAAAGCTTCGAATGTGGCCTCCTCATTTAGTATAATGGAATGATCAACATCAGGGGCGAAGATATGCTTACGCCGATGTAGCGACCCGACGTCAAACGGTCAAGTCTCTGTGCTTCAATGTCATCCCTGGATCGGTAATGCTGACACACACAGTACTCGAGGGATTTATAACAGAGTAGAAATCACACACTTATTACATTGAATGTCTCAAAAGAGAACTTATTACAATAAATATGGCTTAAGGCCATCTAATACGATAACAGCGGAAGGCTTGGAACATAAAGTGAGTCCATCAACTCCAACGGCATAGCTGAGCTGCACGGCAATGACCTAACGAACCTTACTCCTCATTTGAAAAGTCTGCAACATGATACGTTGCAGCCCGAAAATGGGTCAGCACATGGAATATGCTGGCAATATAACACAGTAGAGCAAGAACAGAATAATGCTATCACTACATGCATATTTGGCTGGCGGAAAGCTCTATGGTTATAGTTTTTGCGAAAAGCCAATTTTTCCCAACAACAAAGGAATAAGTTTTATTTAACTATCATGGTAGTTGAAACATCATTGAGAAGGTTCCTCCAACTCAATCCCAATTAAAAGTAATTATCAACCCAACAATATTAATATAGAGTGATGGGATAGTTAGAATAATCCAAGTACTAGATACTCAAGATGTCCATAACCGGGGACACGGCTAACCATGATTAGATTGTACACTCTGCAGAGGTTTGCGCACTTTTCCCCACAAGACTCGATCGCCTCCGTTGGATTTCTCGCACTACATGGTGTTTGAGAAACGGATGACCGAGACACTGTCTTTCAGAAGCATTAACTCTAACCCCGGGTAGACAGTACCAACCTACATCCCTCTACATCTGCTAGCCTACCACTGGAAGAGGTCATGCAACTTACTCAACTATGCTAGAGCCCATAATAGCTTGTGGCTGCACACGAAAGTTTCTAGCATGAAATATCTCAGTTCCCTTTGAGCCTGGGTGGCGGACCTTAGGATGATCACACGGGTACTCCGGGATATCCTAGGACAACACTGGATTCTCTAGGTGCCCGACAAGCAATCCACCCAGGTGTGTATTAAAGTTGCCACCTTAAGTTGAACCATTAATTAACAAGCTCACATTTGTCATGGATTCTCTCACCCAAACCACGTCTACGAGCATAGCATAGCAATATAAGCAATACGTAGAAGTAACTCCGAAGGGTTTGATTATAATAGGGCAATAGGTTCAACCTCATCAATTACTTCCCAATACCCCCAAGTTAATCACATCCTAATCATGCAGTGTTTGAGGATTGGAACTAATGCATAAAAACTGGGTATGAAAAGAGTATGATCAATGTGTTACTTGCCTTACTGACGATCTGCAAAACCTAGGGACTCGTAGTAGCACGCTTCGCACTCCAGGAATTCTATCGCAAACAAACAATAGCATACATAAGCAACCAAACAGAGATGCACGGTTAAATTTCAAATAAGAAGATCTAACCAGAAAGTCAACTTAAGAACTCCGGTTTGCAAAAAGAATCAAATCAAACGGAGCAACGAAACTCAAACTGCGAAAGAAACAAGATCCGTTTACTAATCTGGACTAAAGTCAAATTTTACAGTACCAAAATCTTGTTCAAGTTGATTAAACAGAAAGAGGGTTTCAAGACGAAGATCTAGGCACTTGAATCGCCTGATTCCGATAAACGAGCGAAAAGGTAAACAGAAACGAAAATCGGATCAGAAATCGCGATCGAAAATAATCGCGGAAAAACCCGAGAAAAAGAAACCTGACGAACAGGCTAATGAACGAACGTTCGTGGTCCGTGACTAATGGGCGTAAACCGTTCGTTAAAATGAACGTACGAACGAACATCCGCTAAATAAACTAAATCGAGAAAACGAACGAACCGATCTAAAAAAACGAAACTAGGGTTTTATAAAAAAACCGACGGTTTTTAACTAAACCGAAAAAACCGGACGGCGGGATCAGACCGGATCGGCGGCGGCTCCGGCGTCTTCCGCGGCGGCGCGGCGAGCCTGGGCAGCGCGGGGCGGCGGCGCGTGTTGGCGGAGGGCGGCGCGGGGTGGCTTGGCGGCGGCGCGGCAGCAGCGGCGTGCGACGGCGGCGGCAGCAGCGGCGCAAGGCGGCGGGGCGGGCGACTTGCGGCGGCGGCGGCTCGGCTTGGGGCTCCAGGGGGCCCCGGGTCGGCTTTTAAAGGAGGGGGAGGGGAGGTGGCTTACGGGAGGGGGCGGGGTGGCGTGGCCGACTCGGCCACGGCGAGTGGCGGCGGGGCGGTCGCGGTCTCCACATGGGAGACGGCGGCGCGGGGTGGCTGGGCCAGCTGGGCCTCGACCCAGTTCGGTCCGGCGGGCTCTTTAAAAAAACAAATTCCGTCAAAAATAAATCCTAGAAAAATAAATAAAAATCTAAAAATGCCAAAACAAATTTTCATCGTCTAAATAAAATATTTAGAACAAGATGAACATTTTCTTGGCCCTAAAATGCAAATTTTCTAATGCGAATAAAATAGCAATAAAATCCGAATAAAATCAAATATTTGATTTTAATATTTTTCCTCTAATATTTCATTTATTTTGGAGAAGTCATATGATCTCCTCTCATATATTTTAATATGAACTATTTTCGGAGAGAAAAATAATTAAAACAAATAATCCTCGTTTCAATATTTGATAAAATTCAAATATGAAAACGGTGAAATCCCCAACTCTCTCCGAGGGTCCTTGAGTTGCTTAGAATTTCGGGGATAGCAAAATGAAATGCAACAAAAATATGATATGCATGAATGATCTATGTATAACATTCCAAATTGAAAATTTGGGATGTTACAAACCTACCCCCTTAAGATGAATCTCGCCCTCGAGATTCGGGTTGGCTAGAAAATAGGTGCGGGTGGTCTTTGCGATGGTCACCCTCTCGTTCCCAAGTGGCTTAATCCTCGGTATGGTGGCTCCATTGAACTTTGCAAAACTTGATAACCTTGCTGCGGGTGACTCGGCTGGCAAATTCAAGAATCCTGACTGGCTTCTCCTCATAGGTCAAATCACTGTCCAACTGAATTGCTTCTAGAGGCACTGTATCTCTTAGTGGTATATCGGCCATCCCAGCATGACACTTCTTCAACTGTGAAACATGAAACACATCATGAACTCCTGACATTCCTTCAGGTAATTCCAACTTGTAGGCAACCTCTCCCATGCGTTCCAAAACACGATACGGTCCTACAAATCTCGGGGCTAACTTTCCATTAACGCCAAAACGTTTCACTCCTCGCAGATAAGCTCGGTCTCCAATTTCATAGGTTACCTCCTTGCGTTTCGAATCCGCATAACTCTTCTGCCGGGACTGAACTACCTTCAATCTATCTCGAATCAACCTAACCTTCTCTTCAGACTCCTTGATCAAATCTGGTCCAAACAACCGTCGATCTCCAACTTCATCCAACATCAACGGTGTTCTGCACCTTCGTCCATACAGGGCTTCGAACGGTGCCATCTTCAAACTGGCTTGGTAGCTATTGTTGTATGAGAACTCCGCGTAGGGCAAATTGTCATCCCAACTAGATCCATAATCTAGTTCACAAGCCCTCAACATATCCTCCATAATCTGGTTGACTCTCTCGGTCTGTCCATCTGTCTGCGGGTGAAAAGTTGTACTGAACTCTAGCCTTGTACCCAAAGTCTGGTGCAACTGATGCCAAAACTTTGAGGTAAACTGTGTTCCTCTATCTGATACGATGGTCCTCGGAACTCCATGCAGACATACGATCCTGGTCATGTATATCTTGGCCAACTTCGCACTTGTATAAGTGGTTTTCACTAGGATAAAGTGAGCCACTTTGGTCAAGCGATCAACTACTACCCATATAGAATCATATCCTGATTTGGTCCAGGGCAATCCGGTGATGAAATACATGCCAAGCTTATCCCACTTCCATTCGGGTATCGGCATAGGCTGTAACAATCCTGCTGGCTTTTGATGTTCCGCCTTCACTCTCTGACATACATCACATACGGCTACAAACTCGGCAATGTCCTTCTTTATACCAGTCCACCAGAAACGTTCCTTCAAATCCAAATACATCTTGGTGTTTCCAGGGTGTATCGAATATGGTGAGTCATGAGCCTCCTGAAGTATTAACTTCCTGATCTCTATGTTATTGGGCACATAAACACGGTCCTCAAACCATAAGGTGTCGTGCTCATCCTCACGAAAACCTTTGGCCTTTCCTTTGCTCATTCTTTCTTTTATCTCGGCAATCTCTTGGTCATCCTTCTGAGCTTCTCGAATATTTCCTAACAATGTAGACTGAACTTCCATTGTCGCAACAAAACCTCTAGGGACAATCTCCAATCAAAGTTCCCTGAGATCCTCTGCTAACTCCTTTGGCAATCCTGTGCTTACGAGGGTGTTAGCATAACTTTTCCGGCTCAAAGCGTCTGCTACGACATAGGCCTTGCCTGGATGATAGTGAAGCTTCATGTCATAATCCTTTATAAGCTCCAACCATCTCCTCTGCCTAAGGTTCAACTCCTTTTGTGTGAAAATGTACTTCAAACTCTTATGATCCGTGTACACATCACAACGGTTTCCAATAAGGTAATGTCTCCAAGTCTTGAGCATGCACTATAGCAGCTAACTCCAAATCATGCGTGGCATAATTCAATTCATGCGGTTTTAGTTTTCGTGAGGCATACGAAACAAATCTTCCGTCCTGCATAAGCACACTTCCAAGTCCTAGGCGAGAGGCATCGCAATACACTTGGAAATCCTTGCGTATATCCGGCAGAATCAACACTGGGGCTGTAGTCAAACGTTTCTTTAAATCCTGAAAACTTGCCTCACAATCCTCCGTCCATTTAAATTTGGTATCCTTCTTCAATAACTCTGTCATTGGCTTCGCAATCTTGGAAAAATTCTCAATGAATCTCCGATAGTATCCTGCGAGTCCAAGAAAACTGCGGATCTCGCTAACTGAAGTGGGTGCCAACCATTCAGTGACTGACTGAACCTTGGTGGGATCTACTGCTATTCCTTCTCCTGATATAACATGTCCAAGGAATCCGACTTCCTTCAACCAAAACTCACATTCGCTGAACTTGGCATACAACTGGTGTTCCCTAAGTTTCTCGAGAACTAAACGCAAATGCTCCTTATGCTCCTCTTCATTCTTCGAGTATACCATTATATCATCAATGAACACCACAACAAACTTATCCAAATATTCCATGAACACCTTGTTCATCATGTTCATGAAATAGGCAGGGGCGTTAGTCAGTCCAAATGACATGACTGTATACTCATATAACCCGTACCGTGTGGTGAATGCTGTCTTTGGTATATCCTTCTCTCGAATCTTCAGCTGGTGATACCCTGATCGCAGATCGATCTTCGAAAACACCTTAGCTCCTTGCAGCTGGTCAAACAAATCATTGATCATCGGCAATGGGTATTTGTTCTTAATCGTCACCTCATTCAACGCCCGATAATCAACAACCATTCTCAAGGATCCATCCTTCTTCTCAACCAAGAGCACTGGGGCTCCCCATGGTGATGAACTTCGTCGAATGTAACCTTTCTCCAATAACTCCTTGATCTGCTTCTTGATCTCCTCCAGATCATTTGCGGGCATCCGGTATGGTCTCTTAGATATAGGCCCGGTGCCTGGCAACAGTTCTATCAAAAACTCGATGTCTCGATCTGGCGGCATGCCTGGTAATTCCTCTGGAAATACATCTGGGTAATCCTTTACGACAGGTACTTCCTCCTGAACAACTCCTGAGAGGGAATTTACTTGGCCCCTCCTGGGCGCATGCCTAGATACATACTTGATCCTTTTTCCCTCCGGGGTGGTGAGATAAATCGACTTACTAGCACAGTCAATGCTTCCTCCATCTTTTGACATCCAGTCCATGCCTAATATCACATCCAGTCCTTGTGACTCCAAAATTATTAGGTCTGATGGGAAAACATGGCTACCAATGGTTAAGGGTATCCGGTCGCACCATCGGCTAGCCATATACTCTGCTCCAGGTGAACTTACTAACAGAGGGGTCCTAAGGGCTTGGGTTGGTAGTTTAAACTTATCCATGAATCCCCTTGATATGTATGAATGCGATGCACCAGTATCAAAAAGAACAAGGGTGGTAAAAGACTTAACCAAAAACTTACCGATAACTGCGTCTGACTGCTCTTCAACCTCCTCCACGTTAACGTGGTTCACTTGTCCTTTGTTGAATGGATTGGGCTTCTTCCCAGCGCTCCCATTACCGTTTCCATTCTTCACTTCAGGGCACTCCGTGGCATAGTGTCCAGTCTTCCCGCACTTGAAGCAAGTAATGTGACTTAGATCTCTCTTGGCGGGTGTGGCTAGATTGGGGCGATTCTGATTGTTGCTTATTCCGTTCCCAGTCCCATTCTTGGAACCATTGTGGTCATGCGAACTTCCTCCGTTGTGGTTATGACCTCCATGATTATGAACAAGTCCTCCCGAATTCGGGGTTAGTCGAGGCTTCTGCTGAGCTCCTGAGTTATATCTTCCTTGCCCATACTTCCTCTTACGGCTCTCAATCTGCTGCTGCTTCCCTTCAATCATAAGAGCCTTATATACCAACTCCTGGTAGTTGTTCAATGTTGCCACCATCAATTGCATGCTCATCTCATCATTCAGCCCTTCCATAAACTTCTCCTGCTTCGCAGCATCTGTGGCCACATCATCAGGGGCATAGCGAGATAACTTGCTAAACTCATCCACGTACTGGGCCACAGTACGGTTTCCCTGGCGTAAGTTGCGGAACTCACGCTTCTTCATGTTCATAGCTCCAGTTGAGACATGGGCTGTGCGGAAAGCTTGCTGAAACTGATCGCAAGTGACGTTGGCTATGGGGAAAGTGGCCGTATAATTCTCCCACCATGAGGCTGCTGGTCCATCCAATTGATGTGCGGCAAAGCGCACCTTCTCAGCATCTGTGCAACCTGCGGTGGTCAACTCCCTTCCAATACGGCGTAGCCAATCATCAGCAACTATAGGCTCGGTGCTACTGGAAAACACCGGCGGCTGCAACCTCAGAAAGCGAGCTAAGTTGTCAACTGGAGGTGGGTTGTTGTTGTTGTTGTTGTTGTTGTTGTTGTTGCTGTTGTTGCCTTGGTTCTGGACTAACAATTGCATCAAGGCATTCTGCTGCTCGATCAACTGAGTGAGTTCTGGCGGGAAGGCAAATCTGGTGTCACGTCTCGGAGGCATCTGGTGGGTTTAAGGGGAGAGATTAGAATAGAAAAGGGGTCTAGTGAGAAAGCACTACCCATATGCACATGAGACAAACACAATCATTTCACTCAATCAATCAAGCAAGGGCATACAAACGGTCTAGAACTATCGTTGAAAGTGCTCAACTACTACTATATACATGGGGGAATACTACTAATTATTTGGTGGTCATCTAGAAATTTTGATCCGTGGAGGACTCCATGATGTCTGCTCCAGCTTGGTCTTCAAAGTCATCTTCACTAGAGTCGGTGTCGTCGATGATGATGTAGTTCTCCGAACAAGTGGAATCGTCGTCCTCTCCTCCTGGCGAGGGGTCTCCCATGAATACTCCAATCTTCTTTATCAGGTCGTTGTTCTTCTCCAATAGTGTTGCAATTTCCTCCTCGTATCCATCGCGTGTAGACTTAAGTTCTTCTTCCAGCTCGGTGATCCTTGTCTTCGCCTTCTTCAAATCTATCATGTCTGCGCACATCTGATTCTCCTGGCGTCGAATGTGTTGGTTTAACTCCTGGATGAAAGCTGCAATGGATCTGTCCTTCTTGGTGCTGATCATCTCCCATTGCTCATCTCGGCGCCCACATATCTGGTAGATAGTGTCTTTGAGATCCTTGCTGTAGACTTCTTCAATACGTCCCATGGCAATGTGGGCTGCCATGCTCTTGCCTAGACTCCAGGTTGGTGCTTCAAAAGAAAACTCTATGGGCTTAGTGGTTGGCGAGAACGTCCTTCCTGGAACTTGAACTCGAATCATCCAGCACCCCTCTTCTTGTAAAGTGGGCATTGTAGGTCCCGGTGAAGCTTGGTATTCCGATGTTCAGGTACCTAGTGACTTCCTTCAAGTGGCGTCCAAAGGGTGTGTCTTCATCTGGTTGTGCAAACTTGTTCCTCGAATCCGCCATCCTAAGAGTAGAAAATGGAGAGGAGTCAGAAATGAGTAGAGAAGAGTGACCTATGGCTTATCTTAGTGGTCGTGTCCTACACTCAGCGTGTGCTCTGATACCATCTTGTAGCGACACGACCTCAAACGGTCAAGTCTATGTGCTTTAGTGTCATCCCTGCACTACTAGAAAAAGGCCTGCTAGTGGCGCACCTGTTTTGCCTACTAATGGCGCACTACAGGTGCGCCACTAGCACCACGCCATTAGAATTTTTTACTAATGGCGCACCACAGGTGCGCCATTAGTATACCAGATACTAATGGCGCACTAGGCAGTGCGCCATTAGTATAGCCCATGGTGCGCCATTACTATCTGACTTAGTAATGGCGCACCACATAGAAGTGCGCCATTAGTAACAATTTTTTTTTCAAATATTTTTTCAGAAATATTTTTTCAATATTTTTTCGTGTTTTTCTTAATCTCGGGTCACTATGGCTTAATCTCGGGTCAATATGCTTAATCTCAAGTCAAATCGCACTAAGTGGTCAAACTTCACGGAAGGTCACCCATCCTCACACTACTCCAGCCCGAGCACGCTTAACTTCACAGTTCTATCCAACCCCAGCACCACCTCACTTAACAGGCACTTGTTGATATATCTACCTTATCAATCCTATTAAACCTTGTTGATGTCTAGGACTTTGTTCATGTTCATGAGTATGATGAAATTTTGAAAAATATTTCAAACTTCCCGGTCATATTACATATCATTTTTTGAAAAAAAATTCCAAAAAAAAATTCAACACCATTTTTTTCTGTTACTAGTGGCGCGCCTAGCACACGGTGCGCCACTAGTAAGTTTGAATTTTTTTGAATTTTTTTGCCTCTAGATCTTGAAAGCCCCGTAAATTTTTTTCTGTTAGGTTTTTGAGGATTTTGAAAATGTTTAACAGGGTTCCCCCGGTTAAATTCGGATGTAACTTTTCGAGTAGATGATTTTTCATATAATAAACTTTTTAATCCGAGTTCGTAAGCAAAAGTTATGCCCATTTTACAAATTCCAGAGAGATTTTGCAAATAAAGTCGAAATTCATATTTGTAAATTTTCCCAACAACTAGACCACATATCACATGGGAAACTTATTTTCTTTTATTTTTTTGACATTTCCATCATTTTCTTTTATTTTTTTTAAAACTGAAAAGGCGGTCCATTACTAGTTTTTTAAAAAAATAAAAAAAATTTGAAAAAAAATTACTAGTGGCGCACCGTGGATGTGGTGCGCCATTACTAGTTTAACTAGTAATGGCGCACTATCCCCTGGTGCGCCATTACTAGTTTTGGAAAAAAATAAAAAAAATTGCAAAATTACTAGTGGCGCACCGTGGATCTGGTGCGCCATTACTAGTTTAACTAGTAAGGGCGCACTATACCCTGGTGCGCCATTACTAGTTTTGAAAAAAAATAAAAAAAATTGTTACTAGTGGTGCACCGTGGATGTGGTGTGCCATTAGTATTTGGACACTAATGGCGCACCAACACATGGTGCGCCATTAGTATATAGTAGTGGCGCACCACATGTCTGGTGCGCCATTAGTGTCCATATCATCTATAGCCCTTTTCCTAGTAGTGCTGGATCGGTAATGCTGACACACACAGTACTCGAGGGATTTCTAACAGAGTAGCAATCACACACTTATTACATCGAATGTCTCAAAAGAGAACTTATTACAATAAATATGGCTTAAGGCCATCTAATACGATAACAGCGGAAGGCTTGGAAGATAAAGTGAGTCCATCAACTCCAACGGCATAGCTGAGCTGCACGACAACGACCTAACAAACCTTACTCCTCGTCTGAAAAGTCTGCAACATGATACGTTGCAGCCCGAAAACGGGTCAGCACATGGAATATGCTGGCAATATAACACAGTAGAGCAAGAACAGAATAATGCTATCACTACATGCATATTTGGCTGGTGGAAAGCTCTATGGTTATAATTTTTGTGAAAAGACAATTTTTCCCTGCAACAAGGGAATAAGTTTTATTTAACTATCATGGTAGTTGAAACATCATTGAGAAGGTTCCTCCAACTCAATCCCAATTAAAAGTAATTATCAACCCAACAATATTAATTTAGAGTGATGAGATACTTAGGATAATCCAAGTACTAGATACTCAAGATGTCCATAACCGGGGACACGGCTAACCATGATTAGATTGTACACTCTGCAGAGGTTTGCGCACTTTTCCCCACAAGACTCGATCGCCTCCGTTGGATTTCTCGCACTACATGGTGTTTGAGGAACGGATGACCGAGACACAGTCTTTCAGAAGCATTAACTCTAACCCCGGGTAGACAGTACCAACCTACATCCCTCTACATCTGCTAGCCTACCACTGAAAGAGGTCATGCAACTTACTCAACTATGCTAGAGCCCATAATAGCTTGTGGCTGCACACGGAAGTTTCTAGCATGAAATATCTCTGTTCGCTTTGAGCCTGGGTGGCGGACCTTAGGATGATCACACGGGTACTCCCGGATATCCTAGGACAACACTAGATTCTCCAGGTGCCCGACAAGCAATCCACCCAGGTGTGTATTAAAGTTGCCACCTTAAGTTGAACCATTAATTAACAAGCTCACATCTGTCATGGATTCTCTCACCCAAACCACGTCTACGAGCATAGCATAGCAATATAAGCAATACATAGAAGTAACTCCCAAGGGTTTGATTATAACAGGGCAATAGGTTCTACCTCATCAACTACTTCCCAATACCCCCAAGTTAATCACATCCTAATCTGGCAGTGTTTGAGGATTGGAACTAATGCATAAAAACTGGGTATCAAAAGAGTATGATCAATGTGTTACTTGCCTTACTGACGATCCGCAAAACCTAGGGACTCGTAGTAGCACGCTTCGCACTCCGGGAATTCTATCACAAACAAACAATAGCATACATAAGCAACCAAACAGAGATGCACGGTTAAATCTCAAATAAGAAGATCTAACCAGAAAGTTCAACTTAAGAACTCCGGTTTGCAAAAAGAATCAAATCAAACGGAGCAACGAAACTCAAACTGCGAAAGAAACAAGATCCGTTTACTAAAGTCAAATTTTACAGTACCAAAATCTTGTTCAAGTTGATTAAACAAAAAGAGGGTTTCGAGACGAAGATCTAGGCGCTTGAACCGCCTGATTCCGATAAACGAGCGAAAAGATAAACTGAAACAAAAATCGGATCAGAAATCACGATCGAAAATAATCGTAGAAAAACCCGAGAAAAAGAAAACTGACGAACAGGCTAATGAACGAACGTTCGTGGTCTGTGACTAACAGGCGAAAATCGTTCGTTAAAACGAACGTACGGACGAACGTCCGCTAAATAAACTAAACCGAGAAAACCAACGAACCGTTCTAAAAAAATGAAACTAGGGTTTTATAAAAAACCGACGATTTTTACCTAAGACAAAAAAACCGGACGGCGGGATCGGATCGGATCGGCGGCGGCTCCGGCGGCTTCCGCGGCGGCGCGGCGAGGCGGGGCAGTGCGGGGTGGTGGCGCGGGGTGGCGGAGGGCGGCGCGGGGTGGCTCGGCGGCGGCGCGGCAGCAGCGGCGAGCGGCATCGTGCGGCGGCGGCGGCAGCAGCGGCACAAGGCGGCGGGGCGGGCGACTTGCGGCGGCGGCACGGCTTGGGGCTCCAGGGGGCCCCAGGTCGGCTTTTAAAGGAGGGGGAGGGGAGGTGGCTTGCGGGAGGGGGCGGGGTGGCGTGGCCGACTCGGCCACGGAGAGCGGCGGCGGGGCGGTCGCGGTCTCCGCGTGGGAGACGGCGGCGCGGGGTGGCTGGGCCCGCTGGGCCTCAGCCCAGTTCGGTCCGGTGGGCTCTTTAAAGAAAACAGATTCCGTCGAAAATAAATCCTAGAAAAATAAATAAAAATCTAAAAATGCCAAAACAAATTTTCACCATCTAAATAAAATATTTAGAACAAGATGAACATTTTCTTGGCCCTAAAATGCAATTTTGAAAACATGCAACTTTTCTAATGCGAATAAAATAGCAATAAAATCCGAATAAAATCAAATATTTGATTTTAATATTTTTCCTCCAATATTTCATTTATTTTGGAGAAGTCATATTATCTCCTCTCATATATTTTAATATGAACTATTTTCGGAGAGAAAAATAATTAAAACAAATAATCCTTGTGTCAATATTTGATAAAATTCAAATATGAAAACAGTGAAATCCCCAACTTTCTCCGAGGGTCCTTGAGTTGCTTAGAATTTCGAGGATAGCGAAACGAAATGCAACAGAAGTATGATATGCATGAATGATCTATGTATAACATTCCAAATTAAAAATTTGGGATGTTACAGCCGAGGAGGAATGAGATTGACAACATCATGAGCTGGCAGCTTAATCTTCTGGTTGTTGTCGTGATAAGCCGGCGTGTATTTGTTTAAGTTTAGCTCTTCAATGAGCTTGCAGGCCATGGGCCGCATCTCTCGAACGCATGGATTGAATTCCGGGCATTCGGTGGCTATATCCTCCGGGTCATGCTCAGATTGCCATGCTTGGGCCCGGCCAACAGCAACAATGGCTTCGGCTCGGGCGGCTGATATTTTTATTTCTTCAATCTGGCTTGGGAATGTTGACAGATGATCCAGAATAGTCTTGATTTGACTCGGCGGTTTTCTGTTTCCTCCTAAAGCCACAAGACCGCGGAGAGTGCCACTGTATAACTGTTCTGTTAGAGAGTAAATCGCCTTCAACTTCAATAACATGTCTTGACCAAGACTTGCACTCCTGGGGCCTGTTAAGAAGTTATAAAAGAGACACCGGCGAGTTAGAAATGGGTATATATATGAGAAGCGAGGCGGGTGATAGAATTTGAATGGCACATTACACTTACCGAAGATGGCGGCTATCATCTGAGTGATGTGTTGTTTAAGCCGGATAACTCTTTGGTTACCGGCTTAAGTGCAGCTTCAGCATCTTCGGCCTTTTTTGTTAGAGCAGCCTTGTCAGTCTCCTAGGTGGCTCTCTCAATATGAAAACCTGCTTTAAGTTTCTCAATTTCCTCTAATGAGGCCTTCAGCTCTGACTTGGCCTTGGAGGTTTCTGTCTGCTACAGCTTTAAACTTTTTCTCAAATCGCCAACTTGCGATTCCTTCATGTTCAATTCTGCCTGAAATAAATAAAGGCAATAGTTACAAATGCAATGAGCAAGTTTGATGAGGTACAGTTAATCAAGTACCAAGCACATTGCAAACAATACACTTGGCACTTGGGGGCTAATGTAGGTCATTTTTCTAATTATGACCCGGCTCACTTTGTTAAGTTAAGCCGGCCCTGGGGGGCTACATGTTTGGATTTCTTAAGTGATTACAAGTCCTGACTCACTTTATTAAGTTAAGCCGGCCCTTGGAGGCTACATGTTTGGATTTCTTAAGGTGACTATAAGTCCTGGTTCATCTTGTTAACCTAAACCGGTCCTTGGGGTTACAAATTGAAAAGGTTACAAGTCTACAGTATACTCACTATTTTCCTATACTCTAGACTTGGCGGCTATATAAATGCATATGGAAAGGGGTTAGCAACATACCTCATAGCGTTCCTTGATAAGGTTCACCAAGCTGGCTTCCAGGTCATGGCTAGTATGAAGGCGGTTCAGACAACCTGCATGGATGTCGCTTGCACTGAGGGCAGCATAGCTTTCCAGGTCGAGCTTCGCCTTGCTTTTGTCCAAGGAAGGAGATTCTTCCTTGGTACCATGCTTAGCTAGCACAGTGGAAGCCCATGGCGATGTATGATCCGTCCTAATGATGGTCACATCATCAGTGTCCTTTTCAAGAGTGATCTCTGCAGCCGGCTTCAGAGGAGTCGGCGACTTAGGGCTCAGCGGGTCATGGCTGGCCGCTGGGTTAAATTCAGATCCATTTGATCAGGGACGGTGGCATCGATTGACGGTGGAGGGTCATTAATAGGTTCTTCCGGGTCTTGAGTGAGGGCCTTAGAAATATCTGCAGACTGCTTCTCTGGTTCAACAGTTTTGGGATCCTTTGAAGACCCGCCCAACTTCTGTTTCTTGCCTGCCTTTGCCACACCTCTACAAAGGTACGAAGTTGATGAGTATATTATTACAAATCATTAAGAAACAAATTGAAATACTTACCCCTGGGCGATCTTAAAACTTGGCATCTGAGTCCCAGAAGATTCGCTGGATGACGGAGGCGTCTTCTGATAATTTGAGTTGGAAGGATTAAGAGGTTGACGTATGAGGACGGCTAATGGATAAAGAGAGTCTGGGTTACGTGGCACCTCATGTCGACGCTTGCGAGGAGAATGCGTGTTCGGTAAGACGGAGATGAGGTCGTGAGAGCCGCCACTCCGGGTCGGGCTCCTTGATTCATGTTGATGTTTCTTCAAAAGAAAGTTGGGATCCAAGTGAGCAAGAGGATGAGAAAATTTCACCTTCCAGACGACCCGCCGAATTTTATTGATTGGTAAGGGTTCTGAGCCGGAGGAAATTATAGTTACCTCTGCTGCGTCTGCATGGCTGGTCTCTGCCTCTTCCTGAGAGGAATCAGCGTCAATAAGTTGCATGAAAAGAAAGCCAAGGGAGTCAAGTTCTACCTCCGACTCATCATCAATATAGAGCATTTCTTCTGCTAATTGTTTCTTGGGCGGCTTGGACCACGAGTTTTTGTTTTGGTCTTCTTAACTGGGGTGGCGGCTTGAAGTTTCCTTCTCCAGAATGGAGAGTCGGCCTATATACAAATGAGCAACAGAAAATTGAAATAAGGAGAAAGTTAAAAAAATTCATGAAAACATGATGAAGTTTGAACTAATGACTTACAGGAGGAGCCATGTTAAGTGTGCAGAAGGGATTCAATCCCACTTTGCTGCAGCTTTCCAGAGACTCGCCGAGCAGCGTCTTGACCATCCCTTGAATATGTTTATCAGTCAGACGAGCTGGGTTATAGCGCTGTGGGTCTTTTGGGTCACCAGTATAATGGCACATTAAGCCGTTGCGCCGGCTCAACAGCAAAATCCTCCAGGTGACCCAACAACGCACTAGGTCAATCACAGTTAGGGCGTTAGCGAGTAATGCCCTTATCTTTGAAAAGGTTGCAACAAAGGGATCACGCTCGACAACAGTTAAACAACCTGGAAGCTGGCCGGTGGTGGTGAGCCGGTAGGGACGGAAGCCCGACGAGGGGTTTTCTCTAGATGGGGAGGTATCTTTGCTGTAGAACTGGGTGAAATTCCTGTCTTTGGGATGACTGGGCGAGGCGGCTGAAGGAAAAGACTACGTCTCTTCGCCTTTGGATAGAAACGCCTCCGAGTTCGAGACTAGGCCCGTCTAACATCTCAGTTTGATGGTTGATTTAGAAATAGTCTCTGAACAGATCAACAGAGGGTTCTTCCCCAAGGTACACATCGCAGAACACTTGGAAGTTGCGTATGTTGGAAACAGAGTTGGGGCCGATGTCTTGTGGATGAAGATTCTGGAAATGTAAAACATAGCAGAAGAATTTTGACCCGGCGCGGGGGGGGGGGGGGTGAGAAACCACAGAGAAGATGTTCCGTGAAAACTATAACCTCCCCTTCTTGAGGCTCAGGGGGCATTTGGAGCCTGGAACCCGCCAGTGGATGACTTCTTTGGGAGGTAAAACCCCCATGGTTACAAAATCATTGAGTGTGCTCTCCGTGACTTTGGAGGCAATCCAGTCACAAGAGGTGGGAGTCTTAGTCATGATGGAGAGTTAAAAATTATGGCCTGAGAATAAAGGTATGGCGGATTAATATATGATGATAAACCGCCTGAATGATCATACAACAGTTCCACAATGATGAGTTGGACACAATTAAAAGGCTATGTATTATAGGCTATTGAATGGATTGTGAGCTGCCCTAGCCATGGAACGGAGCAATTACCACATTATAAGTATATGGCAGGTTAAGTTGAGAAGGTATAAGTCGGCAATCATTGCCGGCGGGTTATACAAAACTTTGGATTTCTTGGCAAGTCATAAATTCATGATTAACTTGCCCAAACAGAGAATGGCAGGTCAAGTTATCTAGGAAGTCAAGATTGTGAAACTCCGCTAAGTATGAGATAAACAAGTTTCACAGATTGTGCCTATAATTTTGGATCTACGACAGCTCCGGAAATGAGGACAATTCTAAAACCTAAGGTACAATACCAAAAAAAGTGGCGAGCTGCGCATGGATTCTGAAGTAAAGGGGATCTACACAAGATGCAAGATAAAGGCTAAAACGGCTACCGCCCCACGTCTACTCGTTTTTGGATCGAACTAAGCTCTCCAAAGCAGAAAGTGAATGCACTTGAGAAAGCCGCGATGAACAAGCTGATGAACTACATGAACTACTATGACCTAATGCGGATCTGAGGTGGCAAGGGAGGAGTACCTGACAAAGTCGGAGAAGAGCGGGGGTGCGCCGCTATTATCTGGTCGGGTCAGGTTGCTACAGTGGCCTTTGTTGGAGTCGCTGGTGATGAATGGTCGGAGCGGCGGAGCTCTTGTGCGGCGAAGGTCGCGAGGAAGAAGAAGAAGTGGAGGCGAAGGGGGGTAAAAGTGAAGAAGGAACCCCTCCGTGCCTATTTATAAGGGAAAAAGTGAAGTAGTGAAATGGCAGGCTCGGAAATCGAGGAGACATCATGATTATCTCAGCACGGGAGGCGCCTCGATTCTCGGACGTCCAATTAATGCAAAAGATCCGTTGTGATGTCATAGGTTTTTCTGGATTTATTTTTGCATGATGTCACATCAGGTTACAATGACTTGTTCAAAGTTAAACATTAGAAAGAAGACTCGCCAACCAGAAGTAGTGAAGATTGACATGAACAAGTTCAAATCAATCTGGGGCCTAATGTTGGGGATATAACCCCGCGGTGTGACCCGCCCAGGAGGGGCCGGGTTACACTGTTGGCGACTCAAGAATAAAAGGCTTAAGATGGGCCTGAGGAGACATGAAGACTAGAGGCGGCTTAAGAGGCTGGCCTGTTGAAGGCCCAAGACCCGGAGGTGTGAGCCACCCGATGGTGGCTTGCCTGATAAGGCAAAGCGACTTAGATACCGAGTTGGTCACGTTATGTGATCCGACTTGGAATCTTGTAAGCCCAAGGTCTCGACCTATGTATATAAAGGCGAGACCCTACGGCGGGTTAACTCAAGAAACAATTGATCGATAGCTAGGTCCAGCTATTCCGCTCCCTTGTAATCGATAATCAAGTAATAGTCAACAAAAGGAGGAGTAGACTTTTACCTCGTTGTGAGGGGCCGGACCTGGGTAAACCCTGTGTCCTTTGTTCCATTCAACCCCTTCAAGCTAACCTATGTTGCGATGGCTCCACACCTAAGCCCTTTCACAAGGTCATCTGCCGTGACAAAACCATGATAGATATTGTGGACACTCATGGCAAGAAATTGAGTTTAAGGGTTTTTGGATGCACAAGTTGTATCTCTACTTAGTACGAATTTTTGTATAGCAAAAGATCCTAAGCAAGCACCACATGTTGGAGGATCCATAACAATATAACATCTATGCAAATATACCCAAACATAAGTCATTACGTTGTCTTCCTTGTCCAGCTTCAACTAATTTGCTCAAGTTTGAAAATAATTAGTATAAATAAATGCAAAACTTATCATTCTCTACTCTAGCAAATCACTAAAATTATAATTTAACATTGCATACTAAATGCCTCTTCACATTTAATACTCCTATCCTCAAATAGAATCATTAAACAAGAAAACATATGCAAACAATGCAAACATAACTGCAATCTGTCTAAACAGAATAGTCTGTAAAGGATGCAAGAAGATTCATACTTCTTAAACTCTAAAAATTCTGAACAATTACCACACTCTAGAAAATCTATCATAGGATACTGTGTAAAAATTTCAAGATTTTATCACATTTTGACTTTCCAGAAGAATACACACAATGATAGAAAACTTTCTGTTTTCAAACAACAACATATGGACTTGCAAAATAAGCATGGTAAAGGCTATACTTGACATTTTATTGAAATAAAAGATAAAAACATTATTCTAAATAGCAGCAAGCAAATCAAAACAAATTAAAATGATGCTCCAAGCAAAACTCATATCATGTGATGAATAAAAATATAGGTCCAAGTAAGGTTACCGATAATGTTGAAGACGAAAGAGGGGATGCCTTCCGGGGCATCCCCAAGCTTAGTTGCTTGGATCTTCCTTGAATATTACCTTGTTGTGCCTTGGGCATCCCAAAGCTTAGGGCCTTGACACTTCTTATTCTACTCATATCAATATCCCACCCAAAAATTGAAAACTTCAATCACACAAATCTTTACGGAACTTTGTGAGATAGGTTAGTATGACAAAGCAAATCATTCACTTTGGTACTGTCAAAGACAGGATTCATAATTGTTCTCTCACAATACCTGCCGTACCTTACCATTTCCACAATTAATATTGAGCAATATAAGCCATAGAAACTAGAAAACAAGCAAACTATGCATTGAAAACAGAATCTGTCAAAAACAGAACATTCTGTAATGATTTGAACAATGACCATACTTCTATAAATCCAAAAATTCTTAAAAGCTAGTACAACGTAGGAAATCTGTATATAAATGATGTGTAAAAAATTCAGAATTTCATCGCGTTCCAGTGAATTTAAACAATTCTGTTACTGGGAGCAAAAGTTTCTGTTTTTGCACAGAATCAAGTCAACTATCATCCACACTATCCCAAAGGCTTTACTTGGCACCTTATTAAACAAATGCTATAAAACACGATTACTACAGTAGCTTAATCATGTGAACACAAAAATTAGTAGGTAATAGTGTTGGGTTGTCTCCCAACAAGCCCTTTTCTTCAATGCCTTTTTAGCTAGGCAAGATTATTTCAGTGATGCTCACTTAAAAGTAAAGAATTGAAACATAACGGGAGCATCATGAAGCATATGACTAGCAAATTTAAGTCTAACCCACTTCCTATGCATAGGGATGTTGTGAGCAAACAAATTATGGGAGCAAGAATCAACTAGCATAGGAAGGCAAAACAAGCATGAGTTTGAAACTTTCAGCACATAGAGAGGAAACTTGATATTAGTGCGATATGTAAAAGCATATGTTACTCTCTCATAATAATTTTCAGTAGCATCATGAATGAATTCAACAATATAGCTATCACATAAAGCATTCTTTTCAGGATCCACATGCATAATTTTTTATTACTCTCCACATAAGCAAATTTCTTCTCATCAATAGTGGCGGGAGCAAATTCAACAAAATAACTATCATGAGATACTTGATTGACTTAACCAAATTGAATATTAAAACCATGATGGCAAGTTTGATGGTTATTATTACTTTTTATAGCATACATGTCATCACCATAATCATCATACATAGCAACTTTGTTCTCATTATAATCAATTGAAACCTCTTCCAAAATAGTGGATTCATCATTAAATAAAGTTATGACCTATCCAAATCCACTTTCATAATTATTATAATAAGATTCAACACCCTCCAAAATAGTGGGATCATTAGTACCTACAGTTGACACTCTTCCAAATCCAATTTCATCAATATAATTATCATAAATAGGAGGCATGCTATCATCATAATATTTTTTCTCATCAGAACTTGGGGGACTAAAAATACGATCTTCATCAAATATAGCATCCCCAAGCTTATGGCTTTGCATATCATTAGCATCACAGCAAGCACACTAACAACATTGCAATCATTCTCATCATTCAAAGATTTTGTGCCAAACATTTTATTGAATTCTTCTTCTAACAATTGAGCACAGTAGAGTTTTGTAGGACAGTAGCAATTTTCCCTCAAGTGGATGACCTAAGGTTTATCAACCCGTGGGAGGTGTAGAATGAAGATGGTCTCTCTCAAACAACCCTGCAACCAAATAGCAAAGAGTCTCTTGTATCCCCAACACACCAAATACAATGGTAAATTGTATAGGTGCACTAGTTCGGCGAAGAGACGGTGATACAAGTGTAGTAATGATAGTAGATATTGATTTTTGTAATAGGAACAATAAAAAATAGCAAGGTAGCAAGTAAGAAAAGTGAGCACGAACGGTATTGCAATGCTTGAAAACAAGGCCTAGGGTTCATACTTTCACTAGTGTGATCTCGCAACAATGCTAACATAGTTGAATCATATAACAATCCCTCAACGTGCAACGAAGAATCACTCCAAAGTTCTTATCTAGTGGAGAACATAAGATGAAATTGTTTGTAGGGTACGAAACCACCTTAAAGTTATCTTTTCTGATCATCTATTGAGCTATTCCTATAAGTGTCACAAACAGCCCTAGAGTTCATACTAAAATAACACCATATGATACATATCAACTAACTCTAATGTCACCTAGATACTCCAATGTCACCACAATTATCCGTGAGTTGATTATACGGTATGCATCAAACAACTTCAGATTCATAATATTCAATCTCACACAAAGAACTTCAAAGAGTGCCCCAAGATTTCTACCAGAGAAACAAAGATGAAAACGTACATCAACCCCTATGCACAGATTACCCCAATGTCACCTCGAGAATCCGCAATTTGAGTGCCAAAACATACATCAAGTGAATCAATATGACACCCATTATCACCACGGGTATTCATATGCAAGACATACACCAAGTGTTCTCAAATCCATAAAAGTATTCAATCCGATAATAATGAAACCTCAAAGGTAAAAATTCAATTAATCACAACAAGATAGAGAGGGAGAAACACCATATGATCCAACCATATTAACAAAGATCACGGTACATCAAGATCATGCCAAATCAAGAACACGAGAGAGAGAGTGAGATCAAACACATACCTACTAGTACAAACCCCTAGCCCCGAGGGTGGACTACTCCCTCCTCATCATGGTGGCCGCCGGGATGATGAAGATGGACTCCGGTGACGATTTCCCCTCTGGCAGTGTGTCGGAAATGGCTCCTCATTGATTTTGCATGGATACAGAGGCTTGAGGCGATAGAACTTTTCATCCAGGGCTTGGAGGTGCTCGATTTTATCGTGGAGCTTGAAGATGGCCTCCCCAATGTGCTTGGCATCCAGCTTGTGGTTGTTGGTGAACTCCGTGATTTGAGTCAAGTCCACGCTCAACCATCTCCTGGCACTTGAAAACTTGTTGCTCCATTTCTTCAAGCCTTGTCTCCACGCTTCCGGTCCTCCGTGGTCCCTCAACATCGCGGATGTGCAACAACCCATCATGCATCTCAATTGTTTGAGGGTGTTGCAGCACCTCCGCGAGGTAGGGGTTGATGACCTTCTCGAAGAACTTGTCCTTGGGGGCGCTTGGAGACTTCATGATGATCTAGATCTGTCAGAAAAACAACTTGAAACAAGAACAGAGGATATTTGCGTGATAAGGGGGTCAAAACCTTCGGGAGATTATATAATGAATTTTTACTGACTGAAATACGTAACGTGCAAGAAAACGGAGTCCGGAGAGCACACGAGGTGCCCACGAGGCAGGTGGGCGCGCCCTCCACCCTCTTGGAGCCCTCGTGTCCTTCCCGGACTGCTTCTTATTTTTCTATTTTTCTAAATATTCCAAAACGGAGAAAAATTGCCTTTAGAACTGTTTTGGAGTCGGTTTACTTACCGTACCACATACTTGTTCCTTTTCGGAGTCTGAAACGTTATGGAAAGTGTCCCTTATGTATTCCTCCGGGGTTACGGTTTCAATAATATTGGTTTCAACATTTATAGGATTACCTAAGATATAATGTTTAATTCTTTGAACGTTCACCACCTTTGGATTTGTGCCTTCGAAGTTGTTAATTTTTATGGCACTAGAACGATAGACCTCCTCGATAACGTAAGGACCTTCCCATTTAGAGAGAAGTTTTCCTGCAAAAATCTTAAACGAGAGTTGTATAGCAATACATAATCACCTACATTAAACTCACACTTTTGTATCCTTTTGTCATGCCATCTTTTAACTTTTTCTTTAAACAACTTGGCATTTTCATAGGCTTGGGTTCTCCATTCATCAAGTGAGCTAATGTCAAATAACCTCTTCTCACCGGCAAGTTTCAAATCATAGTTGAGCTCTTTAATAGCCCAATAAGCCTTATGTTCTAGTTCGAGAGGTAAGTGATAAGCTTTTCCATAAACCATTTTATACGGAGACATACCCATAGGATTTTTATATGCAGTTCTATAGGCCCATAATGCATCATCAAGTTTCTTGGACCAATTCTTTCTAGATCTATTAACAGTCTTTTGCAAAATTAATTTGAGCTCTCTATTACTCAATTCTACTTGACCACTAGACTGCGGGTGATAAGGAGATGCAATTCTATGATTAACATCATACTTAGCAAGCATTTTATGGAAATCACCATGAATAAAATGTGAACCACCATCAGTCATTAAATATCTAGGGACTCCAAACCTCGGAAAAATAACTTCTTTAAGCATCTTAATAGAACTGTTATGATCAACACTACTAGTTGGAATAGCTTCTACCCACTTAGTAACATAATCAACAGCAACTAAAATATGTGTGTATCCATTGGAGGCAGGAAAAGGTCCCATATAATCAAAGCCCCAAACATCAAATGGTTCAATAACAAGTGAATAATTCATAGGCATTTCCTGACGTCTACTAATATTACCGATTCTTTGACATTCATCACAAGATAGGACAAACTTACGAGCATCCTTGAAGAGAGTAGGCCAATAAAAACCAGATTGCAATACCTTATGTGCAGTTCTGTCTCCAGCGTGGTGTCCTCCATAAGCCTCGGAGTGACACTTGCGTAGGATCTGTTCCTGTTCATGCTCAGGTACACAACGTTTAATAACACCATCTACTCCTTCTTTATAAAGATGTGGGTCATCCCAAAAGTAATGTCTCAAATCATAGAAAAACTTTTTCTTTTGCTGGTATGTGAAACTAGGTGGTATAAATTTAGCAACAATGTAATTAGCATAATCAGCATACCATGGAGCAGTACGAGAAGCATTTATGACATTCAATTGTTCATCAGGAAAGCTATCATCAATAGGAAGTGGGTCATCAAGAACATTCTCTAGCCTAGACAAGTTGTCTGCAACGGGGTTCTCAGCTCCCTTTCTATCAATAATATGCAAATCAAATTCTTGTAGCAAGAGAACCCATCTAATAAGTCTAGGTTTAGCATCTTTCTTTTCCATATGATATTTAATAGCAGCATGATCCGTGTGAGTAGTTACTTTAGAATCAACAATGTAAGGTTTGAACTTATCACAAGCAAATACAACTGCTAAGAATTCTTTTTCAGTAGTAGCATAAATTCTCTGAGCATTGTCTAGAGTTTTACTAGCATATTGAATAACATTTAATTTCTTATCAACTCTTTGCCCTAGAACAACACCTATAGCATAATCACTAGCATCACTCATAATTTCAAAGGGTAAATTCCAATCAGGTGGCTGAACAATAGGTGCAGAGATCAATGCTTTCTTAAGTATTTCAAATGCTTCTACACAATCATCATCGAAGACAAATGGTATATCTTTTTGTAATAAATTAGTCAGAGGCCGAGAAATTTTTGAGAAGTCCTTAATGAACCTCCTATAAAAACCAGCGTGACCAAGGAAACTTCTTATACCTTTGATGTCCTTGGGACATGGCATCTTTTCAATAGCATCAACCTTGGCTTTATCAACCTCAATACCTCTTTCAGAAACTTTATGCCCCAAGACAATACCTTCATTAACCATAAAGTGGCACATTTCCCAATTCAAGACAATATTAGTTTCTTCACATCTCTGCAAAACTCGATCAAGGTTGCTCAAGCAATCATCAAAAGAGGATCCATAAACGGAGAAATCGTCCATGAAAACCTCACAAATCTTTTCACAAAAGTCAGAGAATATAGCCATCATGCATCTTTGAAAGGTAGCAGGTGCATTACATAAACCAAAAGGCATACGTCTATAAGCAAAAGTACCGAAAGGGCAAGTAAAAGTGGTCTTTGATTGATCATCGGCTGACACAGGTATTTGAGAGAAACCAGAATAACCTTCTAGAAAGCAAAAATGTGTATGTTTGGATAATCTTTCTAGCATTTGATCAATAAAAGGTAAAGGGTAATGATCCTTTTTAGTAGCTTTATTTAATTTGCGGAAATCAATTACCATCCTATAACTTGTAATAATTCTTTGTGGAATCAATTCATCTTTATCATTAGGAACGACAGTAATACCTCCCTTCTTAGGTACACAATGGACATGACTTACCCACTGACTATCAGCAACGGGATAAATTATACCTGCCTCAAGGAGCTTTAGTATTTCCTTACTTACCACTTCTTTCATTTTAGTATTCAGCCGTCGTTGGTGATCTCGAACTGGTTTGGCATCTTTCTCCAAATTTATTTTATGTTGACATAGAGTGGGACTAATGCCCTTAAGATCATCAAGAGTATATCCAATAGCAGCGCGGTGCTTCTTCAGAGTTTTCAATAATCTCTCTTCTTCATGCTCTGAAAGGTTAGCACTAATAATAACAGGATATATCTTATTTTCATCAAGATAAGCATATTTAAGAGTATCAGGCAATGGTTTGAGCTCAAACACGGGATCACCCTTGGGTGGAGGAGGATCCCCTAGGATTTCAACAGGCAAATTGTGTTTCAGGATGGGTTCCTATTTAAAGAATACTTCATCTATTTCCCTTCTTTCATTCATAAACATATCATTTTCATGGTCTAGCAAATATTGTTCTAAAGGATCACTAGGAGGCACGACAATAGAAGCGAGACCAATAATTTCATCTTTACTAGGCAATTCCTCTTCACGGTGTTGTCTACGAAATTTAGAAAAGTTGAACCCATGAGACATATCACCCAAACCAATAGTAACAACATCCTTTTGCAGTCTATCTTAGCATTAACAATGTTCAAGAAGGGTCTACCAAAAATAATGGGACAAAAGCTATCTTGTGGGGAACCAAGAACAAGAAAATCAGCGGGATATTTAGTTTTCCCACACAGGACTTCAACATCTCTAACAATTCCCATTGGTGATATAGTATCTCTATTGGCAAGTTTAATTGTGACATCAATATCTTCTATCTCAGCAGGTGCAATATCATGCATAATTCTTTGTATAAGTCAAAAGGTATTGCACTAGCACTAGCACCCATATCACATAAGCCATGATAACAATGATCTCCTATTTAACAGAAATAACATGCATGCCTACCACGGGTCTATGTTTATCTTTAGCACAAGGTTTAGCAATTCTAGCAGTTTCATCGCAGAAATGAATAACATGCCCATCAATATTATCAGACAAGAGATATTTAACAATAGCAATATTAGGTTCAACTTTAACTTGCTCAGGAGGTGTATAAGTTCTAATATTGCTTTTACGAACCACAGTTGAAGCTTTAGCATGATCCTTTATCCTAACAGGGAAAGGTGGTTTCTCAACATAAGCAGTACGAACAATAGGATCATTATAAGTGATAGTCTTTTCTTCAACTTTGATAGGTGCAGCTACTTTTACTTCTATGGGAGGATGATATTTAAACCACTTCTCCTTAGGGAGATCAACATGAGTAGCAAAAGATTCACAAAAGGAAGCTACTATCTCAGAGTCAAGTCCATACTTAGTGCTAAATTTACGGAAAACATCGGTATCCATAAAAGATTTAACACAATCAAACTTAGGTGTCATACCTGACTCCTTACCTTCGTCGAGGTCCCAATCTTCAGAGTTGCGTTTAATTCTTTCCAATAAATCCCATTTGAATTCAATAGTCTTCATCATAAAAGAGCCAGCACAAGAAGTATCGAGGATGGTGCGATTGTTATCAGAAAGCCGAGCATAAAAATTTTGAATAATTATTTCTCTTGGAAGCTCATGATTGGGGCATGAATATAACATTGATTTAAGCCTCCCCCAAGCTTGAGCGATGCTTTCTCCTTCACGAGGCCAAAAATTATATATATAATTGCGATCATGATGAACAAGATGCATAGGATAAAATTTCTGATGAAATTCCAATTTCAATCGTTTGTAGTTCCATGATCCCATATCATCACATAGCCTATACCATGTGAATGCATCTCCCTTCAAAGATAAAGGGAAGACCTTCTTCTTAATAACATCACCGGGCACACCTGCAAGCTTAAATAATCCACAAACTTCATCCACATATATTAGGTGCTCATCAGGACGCATTGTTCCATCTCCTGCAAAAGGATTAGCTAGCAGTTTTTCTATCATACCCGAAGGAATCTCAAAGTAGACATTTTCATTTTTAGTAGGTTCAGTAGGTTGAGGAGAAACTCTTTGCTCTACTGGTCAGGGTGAAGATACCCCGAACAAGCCCCTCAGAGGATTACTTTCCATAGTAACAAGTGACAGTAAATTTCAGCACACTATATAAATTTGTCCTTACCAAATTCCACCTACCAAAGTCGCTTCACTCCTCGGCAACGGCGCCAGAAAAGAGTCTTGATGAACCACAAGTATAGGGGATCTATCGTAGTCCTTTCGATAAGTAAGAGTGTCGAACCCAACGAGGAGTAGAAGGAAATGATAAGCGGTTTTTAGCAAGGTATTCTCTGCAAGCACTGAAATAATAGGTAATAGATAGTTTTGTGATAAGATAATTTGTAACGAGCAACAGGTAACAAAGGTAAATAAAGTGTAGCAAGGTGGCCCAATCCTTTTTGTAGCAAAGGAAAAGCCTGGACAAACTCTTATATAGAGAAAAGCGCTCCCGATGACACATGGGAATTATCGTAAAGCTAGTTTTCATCACGTTCATATGATTCGCGTTCGGTACTTTGATAATTTGATATGTGGGTGGACCGGTGCTTGCGTGCTGTCCTTACTTGGACAAGCATCCCACTTATGATTAACCCCTATTGCAAGCATCCGCAACTACAAAAGAAGTATTAAGGTAAACCTAACCATAGCATGAAACATGTGGATCCAAATCAGCCCCTTACGAAGCAACGCATAAACTAGGGTTTAAGCTTCTGTCACTCTAGCAACCCATCATCTACTTATTACTTCCTAATGCCTTCCTCTAGGCCCAAACAATGGTGAAGTGTCATGTAGTCGACGTTCACATAACACCACTAGAGGAGAGACAACATACATCTCATCAAATATCGAACGAATACCAAATTCACATGACTACTAATAGCAAGACTTCTCCCATGTCCTCAGGAACAAACGTAACTACTCACAAAGCATATTCATGTTCATAATCAGAGGAGTATTAATATGCATATAGGATCTGAACATATGATCTTCCACCAAATAAACCAACTAGCATCAACTACAAGGAGTAATCAACACTACTAGCAACCTACAGGTACCAATCCTAGACTATGAGACAAGAATTGGATACAAGAGATGAACTAGGGTTTGAGAGGAGATGGTGCTGGTGAAGATGTTGATGCAGATTTCCCTCTCCCGATGACAAGAGCGTTGGTGATGACGATGGCGATGATGTCCCCCTCCCGGAGGGAAGTGTCCCCGGCAGAACAGCTCTGCCGGAGCCCTAGATTCGTTCCGCCAAGGTTCCGCCTCGTGGCGGTGGAGTCTCGTCCCGAAAGCTTGCTTATGATGTTTCTTCGGACGAAAGACTTCATATAGCAGAAGATGGGCACCGGAAGGCCAACAGGGGGCCCACGAGGCAGGGGGCGTGCCTAGGGGGTAGGGCGCGCCCCCCACCCTCGTGGACAGGTGGAGGCCCCCCTGACGTGGATTCTTCTTCCAGTATTTTTTATAATTTCCCAAAATAACTTTCATGGAGTTTCAGGACTTTTGGAGTTGTGCAGAATAGGTCTCTAATATTTGCGCCTTTTCCAGCCTAGAATTCCAGCTGCCGGCATTCTCCCTCCTTATGTAAACCTTGTAAAATAAGAGAGAATAGGCATAAGTATTGTGACATAATGTGTAATAACAGCCCATAATGCAATAAATATTGATATAAAAGCATGACGCAAAATGGACGTATCACCCGCCTGGACAAGGCAAAATCCAGGATGGCGGCGGTGGACAAGGCGGAGATGGATCTTGAGGAGCGCGTCGCCGAGACGCGGGCCTGGTTCCACAAGGTCGACGAAGAACTGAAGGATGCCCAGGATCTGCTGGCTGAGCGCAAACAGGAGGTCATCCTGAAGCAGGCTGATGTCGAGAAAGCCTAGGAGGCGGCGAAGGAATAGGCCGCCAAGGACGAGGCCGCTCGACACCAGCACCAGGCCGAGCTGAACTCCCGGAGGAGGACCTTGCCGCTCGTGAGGAGGTGCTTGCCGCCAAACTCCGCGGCAAGGATGAGGAGGTCGAGAAGCTCGTCGCGCAGCGGACCCAGGAGCTGGAGCAGAGGCACAAGGAGGCACTCAATGCTCAAGCCCTGGTCCATGCTGGCAGGGTGAAGGAGCTGGAGGTGGAGCGGGATGGGCTGAAGAAACAGGTCCTGGAGCTGACGGAGGAGAAGGACGCGGCCAACGGCGCTTTGGCGTAGGGGCAGGCCACAGTCCTCGGCAAGGCTGAGCTACTCTCCAAGGCCAACGACTCCATCAATGACCTGAGGCTGAAGCTGGAGGGCTTGGAGGGGAAACTTTCGGAGGCCGGGGCTCGCGAGGAGACCATGAACAAGGACCTGGAGGAGGAGAGGCAGCTGCGGAGGAATGATGCCGTCGAACACAAGGAGTATGCGGAGGGCATAAACCGTTGGGTCAGCCGCCTCGCTGACGTCGCCGGCAGGATCACCACGAAGCTGGCTGCTATGGGGATGTCGAATGTACTCCCCGGAGCCGAACGTGAGTCCCAATGCCAAACTGACCTTGTTCTTCGAGGGTGTTCTTGGAGCCCTGGAGCAGCTCCGCTCCAACCGGGCAGCTTATCTGGCCAACGAGGCCCGGAGTCTCTGCCGAGGTGCCCTGACCAAGGTGCTCACCAAGGTGGCGTTCTAGAACCCCACCGTCAACTTCACCAATGCGTTGGAGAGCTTGCCGGAGGAGGCGGACCTCGCGGTGCTCAAGGAGCGTATCAAGCCCATAATCGACTGCGTCGATGGAGTCGAGAGGGTGGAGGGCTAGCGCCGGGACTAGGCACCCCGTTTCTCGTCGCCGCTGCGAGTTCAAGACCAAGACAATTTTATCTTAAGTTAGAACCGTAGCGATTACCTGATGTAATATAACTTTACAGTACTTTAAGATCGATCATGCTATCTTCCTGTTAGATCTTTCTTTGTATGTTCGCACCCTACGCTTGGTTGGATAAGGCTGCCGGCGCGTAAACCCATGCCGGGGTGCTCTGAGGACGGATCCTTAGCAGCCTGCCGGGGGGCGCTTGCTGTCGAGCAAGCCACCTTGCCGCTCCCAGCGCGGTCGCTTGAACTGTCGAGCGGACTCGAAACAGGACAAGAGCGCCGCTAGTAGCGGGTAGGCCACCTTGCCGTTCTTAACGCGACCGCTTGAGCTGTTGAGCGGAATTAAAACAGAGCAAGGGCGTTGCCAATAGCGGAAGGGTCCCATTGCGTGCAGGTTTCCCATACAAGGAACAAGATCTTTCGAGGAAGACAGACTTATGTAAATGAAATTAGCCAAAATTTTGCATGACTTAGCTTTTCGGGGCCACGCGGATGGCTGTCGAAGCTGCGGACGGTACCAGAGGGCGGCCGATCAACGTCGCCCTCTCCCTTCGAGCCATCCCCATGAAAGAGTCGACGCGTCGGCTCCAAACCAGATTTCCACGGCTTGCGCCCCCTACCTAGCGCGCCAAAGATGTCGGGGGAAACGACACGTACGGGATCACGAAGAATCCTTTTTGCTATGGTTGGCGGGCGTGGGGCTATGGAAAGAGCAGGATTAGAAGATCAAAGCAGGGGGATTATCCAGGTTCGGGCCGCAAGTGATGCATAATACCCTACTCCTGCTGGTTTATGTTTATCTGGTGCTCTTGGACTAGCTACAAAGCATGCAGGGTCCAAAAAGTCTGAATCCGCCCTTAGTACGCCGCGGGCCTCCTTTTATAGTCAAAAGTGGCTGCCACAGTGGCACATAGGAGGTGGAAAGTTGTACAGTAGTCGAGTCTATCTCCTGGCACCATAGGAAAAACACATTTAATGTGCTGCCGACGTGCCCTCCTTGCTTTATCGGGGACGGCAAGGAAGCTCGTCCCATCTCTCGCCGCCTCGCATGGCTTCGACGCGTGTCCGAGCTGACGAGGCGTGTAGTGCCATGCTGGATGGCTGGCTGCTCAGTTGGTGCGGTGGTAGAGTCTTCACGAAGATCTGCATGCCACCACGCAGGTGCTTGCTGAGTTGGCCTGGAAGCCGCACGTCGCCACACAGGTACCTGCCTAGTTGGTGAGCTGGCAGCTGTGTGGGAACGGAAGTTGGTGAGCTGGCAGCTGCGGCCCCGCGGATGTCTTCGGCAAGAGTCTTGCCGGGGCCCCGGCAAGGGTCTTGCCGCGGCGTCGTGGGCATCCCCGGCAAGGGTCTTGCCGGGGGGTCTCGTGGGTATCCTCGGCAAGGATCTTGCCGAGGATCTTCGTCTTCTGATTCTCATCTTATCTTGTATGTTCTCGGTCTTCCCAAAGATCTGCATGCCACCACGGAGGCGCCTCCTGAGCTTTGGTTCCAATGTGGTTGAGGGCGTCGGAACTCTTAGGCTCAAGGGTGGCGGCCCTGCTGGCGTTGGGCAAGTTGCCCCGGCAAGGTTCTTGCCGAGGCCGTGAAGGCCGCCCTGGCAAGGACCTTGCCGGGGGAGTTTCACCTCGCCCCTCAGCTCTTCATGCTCCTGGTCATGAGCACGACTCTGGTAATCTTTGCTTCTTCTGCCCCGCCAAGCGTGGCCACGGGCGTGGGGCTGCGACTGCCGGCGCACAAGTAAAGGGGTACAAAAAGGGACCCCTACTTTTGTACACCGACAGTGATCAAACACATAGCTACTGGTACATACCCTCAGCACCGAAGGTGAACTACTCCCTCCTCGTCATGGAGAGCGCCGGGATGATGAAGATGGCCACCGGTGATAATTCCCCCCTCCGGCAGGGTGTCGGAACAGGGTCCCGATTGGTTTTTGGTGGCTACAGAGGTTTGCGGCGGCGGAACTCCCGATCTAGGTTATTTTCTGGAGGTTTGGAGATTTATAGGAGAGGTTGGCGTCGAGAACAAGTCAGGGGGCCCCACGGAGAGTCCACGAGGCACAGGGGCGAGCCCCAGGGGGTGGGCACGCCCTCCACCCTTGTGGGGCCCACGGGACTCCTCTCCGGTAACTCTTCGTTCAAGTATTTTTTATATTTTCCAAAAAAATCTCCGTTGATTTTTAGCGCATTCCGATAACTTTTATTTCTGCACAAAAACAACACGACGGTAGTTCTGCTGAAAACGGCGTCAGTCTGGGTTAGTTCTAACCAAATCATACCAAAATTATGTAAAAATATAATAAACATGGCATGAATACATAAAAAATTATAGATACGTTGGAGACGTATCAGCATCCCCAAGCTTAATTCCTGCTCGTCCTCGAGTAGGTAATGATAAAAATAGAATTTTTGATGTGGAATGCTACCTAACATAATTATCAATGTAATTTTATTTATTGTGGCATGAATGTTCAGATCTGAAAGATTCAAGACAAAAGTTTAATATTGACACAAAAATAATAATACTTCAAGCATACTAACAAAGTAATCATGTCTTCTCAAAAGAACATGGCCAAAGAAATTTCATCCCTACAAAATCATATAGTCTGGCTATGCTCCATCTTCATCACACAAAATATTCAGATCATGCACAACCCCGATAACAAGCCAAGCAATTGTTTAATACTTTAGTATTCTCAAACTTTTTCAACTTTCATGCAATACATGAGCGTGAGCCATGGACATTGCACTATAGGTGGAATAGAATGGTGGTTGTGGAGAAGACAAAAGGAGGAAGATGGTCTCACATCAACTAGGCATATTAATGGGCTATGGAGATGCCCATCAATAGATATCAATGTGAGTGAGTAGGGATTGCCATGCAACGGATGCACTAGAGCTATAAATGTATGAAAGCTCAACAAAAGAAACTAAGTGGGTGTGCATCCAACTTGCTTGCTCACCAAGACCTAGGGCATTTTGAGGAAGCCCATTATTGGAATATACAAGCCAAGTTCTATTACGAAAATTCCCACTAGTATATGGAAGTGACAAAATAAGAGACTCTCTATCACGAAGATCATGGTGCTACTTTGAAGCACAAGTGTGGAAAAAGGATAGTAGCATTGTCCCTTCTTGTCGGTGTACAAAAGTAGGGGTCCCTTTTTGTACCCATTTACTTGTGCGCGGGCAGTTGCAGCCCCACACCCGTGGCCACGCTTGGCGGGGCAGAAGAAGCAAAGATTACTAGAGCCGTGCTCAAGACCAGAAGCATGAAGAGCTGAGGGGCGAGGTGAAACTCCCCCGGCAAGGTCCTTGCCGGGGCGGCCTTCATGGCCACGGCACAAGCCTGGCTGGGGCAACTTGCCTAACACCAGCGGAGCCGCCACCCTTGAGCCTGAGAGTTCCGACGCCCTCAACAACATTGGAACCAAGGCTCGGGAGGCACCTCCATGGTGGCATGCAGATCTTTGTGAAGACCAAGAACATACAATGCTAGATGAGGACTAGAAGACGGAGACCCCCAGAAAGATCCTTGCCGGGGACACCTATGAGGCCCCAGCAAGGCCCTTGCTGGGGGCCCGGCAAGACCCTTGCCGGGGACGTATGCGGGGCCGCAGCCAGGCCCCCACCTGCCAAGGCTCCACCTCCGTTCCAACACAGCGATCAACCCGCCAACAAGGCAAGCGCCTGCGTGGCGACGTGCGGCTTCCAGGCCAACTAAGCAAGCACCTGCGTGGAGGCATGCAGATCTTCATGAAGACTCTGCCACCGCGCCAACTCAGCAGCCAGCCAGCCAGCGTGGCGCTGCGTGCCTAGTCAGCCTAGACGCGCGTTAGAGCGACGCGAAGCGGCGACGGACCGGACGGGCTTCGTTACTGCCCCCGATAAAGCAAGAGGACACCTAAGTAGCGCATTTAATGCGTTTTGTCCTGTGATGTCAGGCGATAAACTCGACCACTGTACAACTTTCCACCTCATGTGTGCGACTGTGGCAGCCCCTTTTGACTATAAAAGGAGGCCCGCGACATACCGAGAGAGGATTCGGACTTTCTGGACCCGACACGCTTTGTAGCTAGTCAAAGAACACCAGACAAACCCAAGCTAGCAGGAGTAGGGTGTTACGCATCACTTGCGGCCCGAACCTGGATAAATCTCCCGTGTTGATCCCTTAAACCCGCTCTTTCCACAGCCCCATGCCGGCCGACCGTAGAAGGGATTCCCCATGATCCCATAGGTGTCGTTTCCACCGACATCTTTGGTGCGCCAGGTAGGGGGGCACAGGCTGTGAAAATCCGGTTTGAAGGTCAGCGCATCAAGTTCTCCATGGGGATGGCTCGAGAGGAGAAGGCGACGTTGATCAGCCACCCTCTGGCGTCATCCCCAGCCGTGACAGCCATCCGCGTGGCCACGAAAAGTTAAGCCACACAAAATTTTGAGTAATCATTTATATAAGTCTATCTTCCTCGAAAGATCTCGCTCCTTGTATGGGAAACCTGCACGCAATGGGACCCTTCCGCTGTTGGCAACACCCTTGCTCTATTTCAAGCCCGCTCAACAATTCAAGCGGCCGCGCTGAAAACGGCAAGGTGGCCTACCTACTGCCAGCAACACTCTTGTTCTGTTTCGAGTCCGCTCGACAGTTCAAGCGACCGCGCTGGGAGTGGCAAGGTGGCTTGCCCGGCAGCAAGGACCCCCCGGTAGGCTACTAAGGATCCGTCCTCAAAGCATCCGGCATGGGTTTACGCGCCGGCAGCCTTATCCGACCAAGCGTAGGGTGCAGACATACAAAGAAGGATCTAACAGGAAGATAGCATGCTTGATCTTAAAGTACAGCAAAGTTATATTACATCAAGTAATCGCTGCGGTTCTAACTTAAGATAAAATTGTCTTGGTCTTGAACTCGCAGCGGCGACGAGAAACAAGGTGCCTAGTCCCGGCGCTGGCCCTCCACCCTTTCGACTCCATCGACACATTCAATGATGGGCTTGATATGCTCCTTGAGCACTGCGAGGTCCGTCTCCTCCGGCAAGCTCTCCAATGCGTCGGCGAAGTTGACGGTGGGGTTCCAGAACGCCACCTTGGTCAGGGCGCCCCGGCAGAGCCTCTGGGCCTCGTTGGCCAGATAAGCTGCCCGGTTGGAGCGGAGCTGCCCCAGGGCGTCGAGGATGCGCTCGAAGAAGAAGGTCATCCTGACGTTGGGGCTTGTGTTCCTGTCCTCGGAGAGCTTGACGTCCGGCATGCCCATGACGGCTAGCTGGACGGTTAGTTTCCCTGCGACGTCGATCAGACGGCCGATCCAGAGGTTCACGCCCTTCGCGTACTCCTCGTACTCGGCGGCACCGTCCCTCCGTAGCCGTTTCTCCTCCTCCAGGTCCTTGTTCAGGGTCTCCTTGTGAGCCCCGGCCTCTGAAAGCTTCCCCTCCAAGCCCTCCAGCTTCAGCTTCAGGTCATTGATGGAGTCGTTGGCCTTGGAGAGTAGCTCAGCCTTGCCGAGGACTGTGGCCTGCGCCTCTACCAAAGCGCCGTTGGCCGCGTCCCTCTCCTCCGTCAGCTCTAAGACCTATTTGTTTAGCCCATCCCGCTCCACCTCCAGCTCTTTCACCTTGTCGGCGTGGACCAGTGCCTCACCATTGAGTGCCTCCTTGTGCCTCTGCTCTAGCTCCTGGGTCTGCTGCACGATGAGCTTTTCGACCTCCTCATCCTTGCCGCGGAGTGTGGGGGGCGAGCGCCTCCTCACGGGCGGCAAGGTCCTCCTCCTGGGAGTTCAGCTGAGCCTGGTGCTAGTGCCGAGCTGCCTCGTCCTTGGCAGCCTGTTCCTTCGCCACCTTCTGGGCCTTCTCAACGTCCGCCTGCTTCAGGATGAGCTCCTGTTTGCGCTCGGCCAGCAAATCCTGGGCGTTCAGTTCTTCGTGGGCCTTGCGGAACCAGGCCTGCATCTCGGCGATGCGCTCCTCAAGATCCACCTCCGCCTTGTCCGCCGCTGCCATCCTGGATTTCGCCTTGTCCAGGCGGGAGCAGTGGAGCGCTTGGAGCTTATGGAAGTTGGCGCTCATGGCCCGAAGAAGCTGCTCCTCTTGGGAACCGCCGGCGCACGGTTCGTTGACAACCTCAAGCCCGGCGAAGGTGAGCGCCTTGTCGTCGAACACCTCCCCCTCGGTTGGCGCCCTGGTGCTTGCCATCCCTGGGAGGTGGACGAACAGGTCGTCGCCCACCTTCAAATACTTGCCCGAGCCGGAGGCAGCAGAGGAGGAAGGTTGGTCGTCAACCACCCCCTCCTCGGTAGCGGCCTTGCCGGCCTCCCCGGCAGGCCCCTTGCCGGCCTCCTCGGCAGTGGCCTTGCCAGCCTCCCGGGAAGGACCATTGGTGGCATCCTCAGCGGCGGTCTTGGCGGCCTCCTCGGCGGCGATCTCGTCGGCCTCGGCATCCCTGGCAATTTCCTCGATGACGGTGTCAATATCCTCCCGGTCCGCCGGGGAAGGGTCTGGATACCAAGAAGGGGGATGAGCCGGGGCCAAGGAAAAGGTTCAAAAAGAGAAAAAAACGGGGACGGGAAGCAAACGACTTACCCACACTGGGCTGGGAAGAAGTGGCGCCCTCCCCGCCAGCGTTCGTTGCCAGGGCAGAACCACCGGCGCTCAAGCTCGCCTCCTCCTCCTCCATACGCGTGGGCTCGGTGGTGGATGCCCTTGCCGGGGACGCCCCTCTGGGCGGCGTAGTCGAGGGGGGCGGCATGTTGGGAGTGGCCCTCGGAGGCTCCTCCTGCTGCCGTTCTCCACCTACAAACCCGGCAAGTTCAGCATCAAGAACTCACACCCCAATGCTCATCAATGAAGGAGTGAGTGATGAGCTCACGCTGGGGGCTGAAGCGGGGGCTGCGCCGGGGGCTGCTGTCCGGCTGCTCTCCACCAACACCGGCGTGCGCGAAGTACCCGTCTGGGGCTAGTCGCCCATCGAGGCCTTGGCCCTCTTCCTCACCCTCTGGGCCACCGTCTCCGTGTCCCTGTGAAGACCACACCAAATCAAATGAGGATAACACAGGCGTAAGGTCAGGAGATGGCGGGGGACGAAATACTTACTCGCTCTCCACCTCCCCCTCCACTGACTTCCTCTTCCTCTTCGGGCTAAAGGACCCGAGGTCGAATTCGGCCTCCAGGGTGCTATCTGAGGGAGAGGGAGAAGGGGATGGGGTCTGATACGTCTACAATGTATCCCAAATATTTTATTTTTCCAAGCTATATTATATTCTGTTTTGGATGTTTAATGGGCTTTATTATACACTTTTATATTATTTTTGGGACTAACCTATTAACCGGAGACCCAGCCCAAATTGTTGTTTTTTTTGCCTATTTCAGTGTTTGCAGAAAAAGAATATCAAACGGAGTCCAAACGGACTGAAACCTTCGGGAACGTGATTTTCGGAACAAACGTGATCCACAGGACTTGGAGTCCACGTAAAGAAATCAACGAGGAGAGCACGAGGCAGGGGGGCACACCTACCCACCCAGGCGTGCCCTCCACCCTCGTGGGGCCCACGTTGCTCCACCGACGTACTTCTTCCTCCTATATATACCTACGTACCCCCAAACCATCAGGGGCATCCACGAAAACCTAGTTCCACCGCCGCAACCTTCTGTACCCGTGAGATCCCATCTTGGGGCCTTTTCCGGTGTCCTGCCGGAGGTGGCATTGATCACGGAGGGCTTCTACATCAACACCATAACCTCTCCGATGATGTGTTAGTTTACCTCAGACCTTCGGGTCCATAGTTATTAGCTAGATGGCTTCTTCTCTCTCTTTGGATCTCAATACAAAGTTCTCCTCGATTCTCTTGGAGATCTATTTGATGTAATCTTCTTTCGCGGTGTGTTTGTCGAGACCAATGAATTGTGGGTTTATGATCAAGTTTATCAATGAACAATATTTGAATCTCCTCTGAATTCTTTTATGTATGATTGGTTATCTTTGCAAGTCTCTTCGAATTATCAGTTTGGTTTGGCCTACTAGATTGATCTCTGTTGCAATGGGAGAAGTACTTGGCTTTGGGTTCAACTTGCGGTGCTCGATCCCAGTGATAGAAAGGGAAACGACACGTATTGTATTGTTGCCATCGAGGATAACAAGATGGGGTTTATATCATATTGCATGAGTTTATCCCTCTACATCATGTCATCTTGCTTAAAGCGTTACTCCGTTCTTATGAACTTAATACTCTAGATGCATGCTGGATAGTGGTCGATGTGTGGAGTAATAGTAGTAGATGCAGGCAGGAGTCAGTTTACTTATCACGGACATGATGCCTATATACATGATCATACCTAGATATTCTCATAACTATGCTCAATTCTATCAATTGCTCGACAGTAATTTGTTCACCCACCGTAATACTTATGCTTTTGAGAGAAGCCACTAGTGAAACCTATGGCCCCCGGGTCTATTTTCCGTCATATTAATCTTCCAACACTTAGCAATTTCTATTGCCGTTTATTTGACTTTGCATCTTTATTTCTCTTTATTATAAAAATACCAAAATATTATCTTATCATATCTAGCAGATCTCACTCTCGTAAGTGACCGTGAAGGGATTGACAACCCCTTTATCGCGTTGGTTGCAAGGTTCTTATTTGTTTGTGTAGGTGCATGGGACTCGAGCGTGGTCTGCTACTGGATTGATACCTTGGTTCTCAAAAACCGAGGGAAATACTTACGCTACTTTACTGCATCACCCTTTCCTCTTCAAGGCAAAACCAACACAGTGCTCAAGAGGTAGCAGGGTCCAGCGCCGCTTGGACGAGGAGGAGGCAGCCGCCGTCTTCTTCGCCACCGCGGCTTTCATCGCCTTCTTCGCTGCCGCGGCCTTCATCGCCCTCGTTTGGCGCACGAGCTGCTCCTGTGCCGGTTGCCACTGCGCGGTCCTGCTGGGCCGGACCGGCTCGCTGGAGCTGGACCACCGTAGGACGCGTTTTCTCCCTGCAGACGGAGTTTCAGCTTCTTCTTCAGGCGACTCGTCGCCCGCGTATTCAATAAGGTGGGCCCCGGCGCCGGTGTGGCTGGCCTCCCCGGCAAACTCCACCCACTGTGCGAGCTCCTTCTCCTCCGCGGCCCCGTCGGCCTCGTCCTCCACGGCGCCGGCGCTGCCGGCCTCCTTGGCAAGCGCTGCCTCCGCTGCCCTGGCGGTGATGTAGTCCAGCTCCTCCTTGGTGGTGCGGATGAGCTCCGGCTCATCGCGGACATAGCTCTCCGACAAATTGTCGAAGAACTCCTGCACCTTCTCTGCTGGCGGCTCGACCCAGGCCGGGTCGAGGCCGTGCGCGTTGAAGTCCGGCATCATGGCAATGATAGCGGACCAATGAGAGTTGTTGCTCAGCTGGACCACTCCCGCCGGCAACCCAAACAGGGGCCCCTTGACGGCCTTGCCGGACTTCGCGGCCCTGCCGGTCCTCTCAGCCCAGCCGCCGTCGCCCACATTGGGCTAGAAGAGCCTCTGGCAAAAATGGGCATGCCCCATCACGGTGAAGTTATGCTTCAGGCCAGGACGGAGCCTCATGACGTCGGCGCATTCCTGAAGTCCCAGGCCGGCCTCCCCTTGTTGTGTAGCGGGGCGATTCCGCGACGGATGAAATCCGCCCCAATCATCTCGAGGGTGAGCCTGGCCACGGTGAGGCGATGGATCCTAGTGGTGGCGACCGAGAGCTTCTTGTCATTGGCGTCGAGGTCACTCTAGTCCCTGCGGCGGGTCGGCAGGCTCTGACGAACTCGGAAGAACTCCTGCGGATCCTCCTCCTTGATCCAGAGCCACCAGCCCCGCCACTCCTCCCACCTCTCCTTCTGGGCACCCTCCAGGTACGTGCCCTTCTCCTGGGTCCTCAGGATCCAGGCGATGCTCCCAGAAATGGCATCCCCTGGCTGGATGCGAGGATAGAAGTAGTGGCGGAAGAGCGCCGTGCTGGGGAGCACTCCGGCAAAGCCCTCGCAGAGATGGGCGAAGAGAGCCATGCACTCCACGGCATTCGGCGTAAAGTCGAGGAGGTGAAAGTCGTAGGTGTGCATGATGTCGTTGAAGAAATCAGACAAAGGGGGGCAGAGCCCGCAAGAAAAGTAATCAACGAAGAAGGGATACCGATTTGGGCCGGCCTTGGCGAAATCAGCAGGGATGATGCGCGTGGCGAGGTGCCCCGTCGTCTCCCTCCCCCAGAGGGGCTTGAAGTAGTCCCTGAGGTGGACTGCGTCGACCGTCAAGGGGAAGTAGGCATGCTGCATCCGAAGCACCGCCAGCTCTCTCTCAGCGCCTCCTTCTCCCGGGTATCCTTGGTCGCTCCCTTGCCCTTGCTGGTTTTGGGTGCCATGGCGGCTGGAAGAGGGCGAGGAATCAAGAGCAATGGGGGCGCGGTGGCGGCGAGCAGAGGCGAGAGCTTCGAATCTTTCGCCCGAGGAAGGAGAGGGGAACGACGGTTCCGAGATTGGCAAAGGCACAGTGGGTAAATGAGCAACACGCCTACGGTTTTTCCTTTTTATGGGGAAGGCGCGGGCCGCTTCTTTACCACAATGTGACGCATGCGTGCAGCAACCGCCCCACGCACGACCCCCACGTCATGCATTCAACGCGGGTCATGGGGAAGTGCAACGAGCGAGGGATTTACTGCAGTAAAAACTCCGCCGCGCGCACGCCCGCGCACCATTTTGGGCCTGGCCCAATAACGCCCCGCGCTTATATGTGGCCCAGGCCCGGGGGCTCCTGTCGGTGTACAAAAGTAGGGTTCCCTTTTTGTACCCCTTTACTTGTGCGTGGGCAGTCGCAGCCCCACGCCCGTGGCCACGCTTGGCAGGGCGGAAGAAGCAAAGATTACCAGAGCCGTGCTCAAGACCAGAAGCATGAAGAGCTGAGGGGCGAGGTGAAACTCCACTGGCAAGAGCCTTGCCGGGGCGGCCTTCACGGCCCCTGCAAGAGCCTTGCCGGGAAAACTTGCCTAACACAAGCGGAGCCGCCACCATTGAGCCTGAGAGTTCCGACGCCCTCAACCACATCGGAACCAAGGCTCGGGAGGCACCTCCATGGTGGCATGCAGATCTTTGTGAAGACCAAGAACATACAATGCTAGATGAGGACTAGAAGACGGAGACCCCCGGCAAGATCCTTGCTGGGGACACCTACGAGGCCCCGGCAAGGCCCTTGCCGGGGGCCCGACAAGACCCTTGCCGGGGACGTATGCAGGGCCGCAGCCAGGCCCCCACCTGCCAAGGCTCCATCGCCGTTCCAACACAGCGATCAACCCACCAACAAGGCAAGTGCCTGCATGGCGACGTGCGGCTTCCAGGCCAACTCAGCAAGCACCTGCGTGGAGGCATGCAGATCTTCGTGAAGACTCTGCCATCGAGCCAACTCAGCAGCCAGCCAGCCAGCGTGGCGCTGCGCGCCTAGTTAGCTTGGACGCACGTTAGAGCGAGGCGAAGCGGCGACGGATGGGACGGGTGTCGGTGTTAAAACCCGGCGGATCTCAGGTAGGGGGTCCCGAACTGTGTGTCTAAGGTCGATGGTAGCAGGAGACAGGGGACACGATGTTTACCCAGGTTCGGGCCCTCTCTATGGAGGTAATACCCTACTTCCTTCTTGATTGATCTTGATGAATATGATTATTACAAGAGTTGATCTACCTCGAGATCGTAATGGCTAGAACCCTAGAAGTCTAGCCTGTATGACTATGATTATGATTCTCTGTCTCTACAGACTAAGCCCTCCGGTTTATATAGACACCGGAGGGGACTAGGGTTGTACAAAGTCGGTTACAGAGAAATGAATCTTCATATCAGGACGCCAAGCTTGCCTTCCATGCCAAGGAGAGTCCCATCCGGACACGGGTGAGAGTCTTTGGTCTTGTATCTTCACAACCCATCAGTCCGGCCCATGTCCAACAGGCCGGACACCCGAGGACCCCTTAATCCAGGACTCCCTCAGTAGCCCCCGAACCAGGCTTTCAATGACGATGTGTCCAGCGCGCAGATTGTCTTCGACATTGCAAGCTGGATTCCTCCTCCGATGACTTCAAAGGACTGTATTCGACCTTCCATTTAATGTCGTTCCCATCGGCTTCTGTGCGTCCATAGCTTCAGCTTCCACGTGTCGAGCGAATGTGAGAGGTCAGGATATTTTTTGCATATAACACCCCGGCCATGTAAGAAGAGCGTCTATTTAAAGGGATTGGATCTCAGATCCGTTCCACATCACGCGAAAAATCCTCAGAGCTTGCTAGGAAAAAACCACTCCAACATGGCTAGTGCTCCCAGCTCTTCCTCCCGTCCCCATGGTCCGGAAAAAGGCGATTGGGAGAGATGCTCCGTATCCCACGGTCGCTGGTGAAGTTGCAAACACAGGGATTTCTCCCTCGCGCGGATCTAGTCCCCGTTCGAGCAGGATTGACTTCCTTCAACGGTGGGGCTCGGGCCGAGAATTTCCCCAATCCATCCAGGGGGAGCGACTGTGTTTCGTCCCCTACTTGCTACGAGGCGTCGGATTTCCAATCCATCCGATCCTCCGAGGGCTGCTGGAGTATTATGGTCTCAACTGCACAACTTCACTCCTGCCTCCATCCTGCACATTGCGGGTTACGTCGCTCTTTGCGAGCTATTTCTGGGGTGCGAGGCCCATTTTGAATTGTGGAGGAAGCAATTCTTCCTCGTCCCTCGCAACCAAGATGGATCAATATTCTAAGTGGACGGAGCCGAGATATGGCGTTTCGCTGAGACCGGATACCTGTCCGGCACACCAAAGAAGGCATTCGAAGAGTGGCCCTCCGAATGGTTCTATATTGAGGACGTCGCCCTTCCTGACCCAGTTTGAATGGGTCTTCCCGAATTCACAAGTGTTCCGTTGAAGAAACGCCACAGCTGGCGTCCCCGGAGCCTCGAGGAGGAAGATAGTGCGGAAGTCCGTCAACTGATGAGCAAGATAAAGACACTTGCCCACTCCGGATTATCAATAGTGAGGGTAATGGCGACTTCCATAGTGTGAGGGGTGCTGCCATTCCAATACAGAGGGATTCCCATGTGGCACTATAATGGAGAAGATGACGCCTCTCGCTGCGGTCGGAAGGGTCCGGACACCCCCACCACTTTGGCAAAAATATTGGCCGAGCTGTTCAAAGGGGAGGAAGAGGAATTTATTCGTATCAAGCGCAGAGATGGATTCTCCATGTACAATCCCCCTAGCTGGGTGAGTTCTAACCCCGCTACTCTACTCATTCTACTCCCGGAGTCAATTTTAATGAACATTATCCTGTCCATTTGTAACAGACGTGGCGAAAGATCACCGAGGGGCTATACAGCCCCGCCCCACAGCCAGAGGATCACAACCGGGACCTTGATCCCAGATTCGAAGAGGATCCAGACATATTCGTGGTGCTCGAGGATGGGGTGTTCTACCAGGCGAGCTATGACGGCACGGAAGTGGCCATCACCGCCGACTATCAGGGTCTTCTCCCCGCCTCACACGTATGTAATCAGGAGACATCTCTTCCAAAAGAGCCTCCCCAATCTGCCTCACTCACCGCACTGTCTCGTGCTCCAAAGGGGAGGCGTTCGGCATGCCATGTCGCACCAGAGGCCACTCCGAAGAGAGCGGCACCCACGCCGGGGAAGCCTTCAAAGAGGAAGGCAAATGAAGACCCGGTCGAGCCTTCGTCGAAGAGGTATGGTTTCATAAATATGCCCCCTGGCAGTCACATCTAACTGTGACACTTTCCGCTTGTGCCCTCTCAGGAAAAGCGTTCGCCGGACTATATCCGGGGATACTGCCGGTCATACTCCCAACAGCCAGGCTCCAGACCTTGCCAAAAAGACAAGGGCAGATACGGGAGTGACGCCGGATTGTTCTTTGGCCGAGGATTCGGATGATGTATCCGTCACCAACTCGGAAGTGGAAAGCGCCATGGGTCATCGGCGTCGGAGGGCCGTTCTTCGCGACCCTGGTTTTACAAAAGAGGCATTCGATAGCTTCAGCTCTGCAGATGCATACATCCAAGCTGCTCGAGACGGGCTTACGAGAGCCACAGACCAGCATTTGAAAGATATGCGGGTAAGTTTATATTATACCAATCTGATAGTTACATACCAGTAGCCCCCGAGACTTGAAGCAGTTGATACAACTGATTTAAGGATCATTGTATAACCAGGTGCTTACGGAGAAGAACAGCCTGTTGTCTCAGGAACTAGAAAAGTATCAGACCCAGCTAACTGTTGCTAACGCCGAACTGGAGAAATCCAAGAAGGCGTCACCTGGTAATGTTCCCCTCCATCGAGAAAACATAATTATATACCAACAATGCTAACACTGTTGCTCATCTCATGATAGGATCATCAGATCAACTGCAGGAGCAACTGAAAGCCGCTCAAGGGGGAGAACAAGAAGCCAAAAGACTACTAGCCGCGGGCGAGCATGTGCTGACACGAGTCAGGGAGGAGAAAAACAAGCTCCAGGATTCCAATACCCAGCTGGGCGAAGAACTGAAAGATGTACGGGCCCAGCTGGCTGATTCCATGAAGGAAAATAAAAGGCTTCGAGGCGGCATATTTAGTATGTGGTCAAACATACCTCCATGTAATTTGGAGATAAAGGGGACTGACAGAGTTATGTCTGCAGGTATGCTGACTGGCTGTCCCAAAGAGGAGATGTCCGGATTCTCAGGCGATCTGCTACAAGAGCTGTCGCAAATGCACGAGCAAGCTCGGCAGGCGATGCGAAGTGTTGCCAAGGCCTTATGGCCATCCGCCTCCCCTCCAGGAAAGATGGAGGAGCTTATACAACTATTCAAGGGAGCGCGGCGGCGCTTTCGATTATGGAAGATATCGGCCTGCCGGGAAGGTGCACGAGAAGCCTGGGCCATGGTGAAAACATGGTATACCAAGCTTGATCCGAATCATATGGCCCGGGTCGGACCTCTAGGGTCAGATGGAAAAGAAATTCCCGTTAATTTGGTATATGACCAAGTCGAAGTAGCCGCCAAATATTCCCAACAGGATTGTAAGTTAGACAGCCTGTTAGACGGTATAGAGGAGGAAATTTTTGAGTCCAAGTGACTATGTACTTTCCTTGACATATTTGTCCCTAGCCGGATTGTAAAACGATTGTCATGGCAGACCTTTTCGCTTCGACCTCTGGACCCGAAGGTGCGGAGTGTTTCCGAATACCTGAGCGGCAAAAATAGACCGGGGTATGCGTGGAAACTAGGCGTAGGGGTCATAGTTGCTTGAACAGACAAGTTGTATCCAGCTAGCTATGTTATATTACATTGTAATTGTAAGAAACATCTTCCAGAGAGAATAGTTCCGTTAAGGGTTCCTTTCCCTGGGTGTACATGCGTTAATGTGCATGTCCGAGCTGTGATTGAAAAAATCGCAGTATACGTAACGTCTGGGGGTTCACAACGGGGTGAATGAAAGAACATCTTTAGTCCGCCGACCGAATATTCCCTTAAGAACGCTAGCTTTCGGACTTCACCCAGTCTGAGGTACACATCCGGATGACCCGGCAGTAACAATCGCAGAGGTGCTCCCTTTATGCCCTAGCCGAACTAACGGGAACGTAGGGCATAAGCACAGGAGCCAGGCAACCCAGCTTGGCCAAAACTTAAGTCATATCGATGCATATAATGGCGAAGAAAAGGTACATATGGGGGAAAACATGCATATGTGATGAGCTTGATGCTCGGAAAATAACAATAATAAGCTTCTGTCTAAGAAGCCCCCAGGTATAATGGACGTACATATTTGAGTATGTGTATGTCACAGGTGCACGGTTGAGCCGTATGAAGAGCTTTAAGGCTAAAAAGGAAAAAAAGCGAAAAGAGAGGAAGAAGTAATGGAAACAATAGGGAGAAGGAAACGAACAAAGAGTTCGGCACTAGGCATAGAATCTTCGGAGTCTGGTCGCGTTCCAGGGGTTCGGCTCTAGGCGATTGTCAGATGCATCACGCAGGCGGTACGCTCCTCCGGTGAGAACTTCATCAATGATGAAGGGACCCTCCCACTTGGGCTTGAGTTGGTCCTTTTTCTTCTCCGGTAAGCATAGAACAAGTTTGCCAACATTATAAGTCTTGGCCCGTACTTCTCTACTTTGATATCTGCCGGCCTATTATTGATAAAATGCGGAACAGGCTTTTGCGACATCGCGTTCCTCCTCCAGGGCATCTAGGCTGTCCTGCCGATCAAGCTCGGCCTCTCTCTCTTTGTACATGCGCACTCGTGGTGAGTCATGAATAATGTCGCAGGGCAACACAGCCTCCGCGCCGTACACCATGAAGAAAGGTGTATATCCAGTGGGGCGGTTGGGTGTGGTCCGCAGCCCCTAGAGTATGAAGTCGAGCTCCTCGACCCAGTGCTTGTCTGATTCTTTCAAAGACCGCACTAGTCTGGGTTTGATGCCGCTCATAATAAGACCATTGGCCCGTTTGACTTGGCCGTTTGTTTGCGGGTGATAGACGGAGGCGTAATCGAGCTTAATGCCAAGATTATCACACCAGCTTTTTACCTCATCGGCTATGAAATTGGAGCCGTTATCGGTGATGATGTTGTGTGGAACACCATAATGGTGCACCACCCGGATATGAATTCTATCACTGGCCCGGCTTCGACCGTTTTAACTGGTTTGGCCTCTATCCACTTAGTGAATTTGTCCACCATGACCAGCAGATATTTTTTCTTATGGCTTCCTCCTTTAAGGGGTCCGACCATATCAAGCCCCCAGACTGCGAAAGGCCAAGTGATGGGGATTGTTTGTAGAGCAGTGGGTGGCATATGGCTTTGGTTGGCGAAAAGCTGGCATCCGACGCAATGTTGGACAAGGTCCTGTGCATCTGTTCGGGCCATCGGCCAATAAAAACCTGTACGGAAGGCCTTGCTAACAAGGGCCCAAGCCGCGGTGTGGTGACCGCCGAGGCTGGCATGAATTTCAGCCAAGGGCTGCCGCCCCTCTTCCTCGGAGATACATCTTTGAAGTACTCTAGTAGCGCTTTTCTTGTAGAGTTCTCCGTCGTGAACCTTGTAGGCCTTCGAACGCTGGACAATGCGGTGAGACTCATTCTGATCCTTAGGGAGTTCTCTCCTATTAAGGTAGGCCAAGAAGGGTTCGGTCCATGCGGCAATGACTGCCATGATGAAATGGGCCGACGGTGTTATTTAGGTGGTTGAGCCCCCGATTATATCGGTGTGTTCGGAATCTGGGGTTGTGTTCGGAACCGGACTAGTGTTGCCGCTCTCCCCTTGCCAGACCACAGACGGCTTAAAAAGCCTTTCCAGAAAGATGTTAGCTGGGACGGGGTCGCGCTTGGCGCCGATGCGAGCGAGGACGTCCGCCGCTTGATTACTTTCTCTAGCCACATGATGAAACTCGAGCCCCTCGAACCGAGCTGACATTTTCAGGACGGTGTTACAATAAGCCGCCATCTTCGGATCTTTGGCATCGAAATCTACATTTATTTGAGATATTACAAGGTTTGAGTCCCCGCGCACTTCCAGGCGTTGTATGCTCATGGTGATGGCCATCCGAAGTCCATGTAATAAGGCCTCATATTCGGCTGCATTGTTGGAGTCTGTGTATAATATCTAGAGTACGTACTGAACTACGTCTCCAGTGGGGGACGTTAAGACCACGCCCGCCCCTAACCCGGCCAACATTTTGGAACCATCGAAGTACATAACCCAGTTGGAATACGTGTCATACTCTTTAGGGAGTTCGGCCTCTGTCCATTCAGCGATGAAGTCAGCCAGTACTTGGGATTTAATGGCTCGGCACGGTTTGTATGTTATATCGAATGGAAGGAGCTCAATGGCCCACTTAGCAATCTGGCCCATGGCATCGCGGTTGTTTATTATGTCATTGAGTGGTACCTCGGAAGCCGCCGTAATCGAGCACTCTTGAAAGTAGTGTCGCAGCTTCCGGGATGCCATGAAGACTGCGTATGCTATTTTTTGGTAATGAGGGTATCAGGATTTGCATGGTGTGAGGACAGTGGATACGTAGTACACCAGTTTCTGGAGCGGGAATTTGTGTCCGTCCTCCTCTCGCTCAACGACGAGCACGGCGCTCACCACTTGGTGTGTTGCCGAAATGTATAATAACATGGGTTCGCTGACGTTTGGCGCGGCCAGGATTGGATTGCTCGCTAAAAGGGCCTTTATTTCCTCCAGTCCGGCCGTTGCCGCATCCGTCCACTCGAAGTGGTCGGTGCGTCGGAGAAGGCGGTAGAGTGGTAATGCTTTTTCTCCTAATCTGGAGATAAAGCGGCTTAAAGCTCCCATGCATCCCGTGAGTTTTGGGACCTGTTTAAGGTCTGTTGGCGTAGCCAATTGTGACAAAGCTCGGATTTTGGCTGGATTTACCTCAATTCCTCTATTGGAAACGATGAAGCCCAGCAGTTTTCCGATGGGGACGCCGAAAACACATTTTTCTGGATTGAGCTTGATGTCGTATGTACGGAGGTTGTGAAATGTGAGACGCAAATCGTCTATCAGTGACTCGACGTGCCTGGTTTTGATGACGACGTCATCCACATATGCCTCAACTGTCTTGCCGATCTGTTTCTCCAGGCATGTTTGAATCATGCGTTGGTAGGTGGCGCCAGCGTTTTTGAGCCCGAAAGGCATAGTGTTGAAGCAGAAAGGCCCATATGGGGTAATGAATGCCGTTGTGGCTTGGTCGGACTCCTTCATCTTGATTTGATGGTATCTGGAGTATGCGTCGAGGAAACACAGGGAGTCGTGTCCTGCTGTTGCATCAATAATCTGATCGATGCGAGGGAGGGGGAAGGGATCCTTAGGGCAGGCCTTGTGGAGGTCTTTGAAATCGACGCATAGGTGCCATGATTTATCCTTCTTTGGTACCATCAGCAGGTTTGCTAGCCAGTCTGGGTGTTTTATTTCTCTGATGAATCCGGCCTCAAGTAACTTGGCTAGCTCCTCCCCCATGGCTTGTCGTTTAGGTTCGAAAAAACACCGCAGTGTTTGCTTGACCGGTTTATGTACCTTTAATATATTGAGGCTGTGTACGGCCAATCTGCGTGGGATTCCTGGCATATCAGAAGGGTGCCAGGCGAATATGTCTCAGTTCTAACGCAGGAACTCTCATAGTGCGGCCTCGACCATTGGGTCGAGTTGTGCTCTGATGGATGCTGTTTTCTTGGGATCCGTCGGGTGGACTTGAAATTTGACTATTTCATCTACTGGTTTAAAGGAGGTGGATTTGGGTCGTTTGTCCAGGATTACATCATCCCTATCCACAGTAGAGCGCAGCGCGGTTAGCTCTTCGGCCGTGAGTATTTCAGACAATGCCTTGAGGACCAGGGATGCAGTTTTATTTTCAGCGCAGAGTGCTATGTCCGGATCATTGGCAAGAGTGATGATACCATTTGGCCCAGGCATCTTGAGCTTCATGTATCCGTAATGAGGTATAGGTTGGAAGCGTGTAAATGCGTCTCGCCCCAGTAAGGCGTGATATCCGCTGTTGAAAGGAGCCACTTGGAAGGTTATCTCTTAGGACCGATAATTCTCCGGTGTGCCGAATACCACGTCGAGCGTGATTTTTCCCGCGCATCGCGCCTCCCGACTAGGAATGATTCCCCGGAAGGTCGTGCTACTTTGCTCGATGCGGCTCCTGTCAATTTCCGTTTTGTTGAGCGTATCCTCGTAGATGAGGTTTAATCCGCTGCCGCCGTCCATGAGCACTTTGGTGAGCCGGAATCCGTCCACAATTGGATTAAGGACCAAGGTGGCTGGTGCCCGGACTGTCCGGAATTTTGGTTCGCCACTGGCATTGAAAGTTATGGCCATGTCGTTCCAAGGGTTTATTGCTGCGACTTGGCAGACTTCGACGAGTTTGCGGAAAGCCCTTTTGCGCTGATTGTTTGAAGCGAAAGTCTCGATGACTGTTAATAAGCTGGGGTCATCATCTTCCGGGGGGTCTTGCACTGGTATATTTTTAGTGGATATCCGTGCCGCTTTTGGCACCTGCCGGAGTATCCAACATGCTCTAAGGCTGTGGGTTGGTATGGTGCCCGGCGTTGCATGTATTTTGCATGGCCTATCGAGACATCCTTCCAGAACGGTTCCGCGCCCCGTGGTGTGCTTAAATTTCTTTACTATTGGATCTGGTGCGCCGCTAGGGTGCACCCTTTTTTCCCGGACGAAGGGTTGAGTGAAAACCGGTGGTTCCCAGAGAGCTGCCTGAGTTTTCTAGGTGCTTTCCATTGCGCAGTACTTTTGTACGATGGTTGCCAAGTCAGCGGAGTGTACTACGCGACGGCGATTGATGGCATTGAGGAGTCCTTCGTCTGTGCAATTATTTCAGAATGCTAAGATCGCGTCTTCGTTGCGACAATCTTTAATCTTGTCTTGCCCAGGAGGAATCTGGCCCAAAAGTGATGGATTGTTTCCTGAGACTGCTGCCGTATGTTCGTGAGATCACGTCTATCTGGGTGGGTGGGTGGCTTTAAATCCGAACCCTGACCCAATTTGGAATCCAGAGTTTGAAGAATTCCCGAACTTAATGGCTCGGGCTCCGGGATATTGACTGATTTTTCAGGCCCGTCGTCCGATTCTAGGTTCGGAGGGCGGGCATTGTCTTTCCGAAGGCAGGTGTACGGCTCTTCGAACTCAGAAATCCGAACACAGTTCGTCCTCAGTATGGAGGAAGAGTTGTCGTCTTGCTCCTCGACTACCACTGTCTAGTGGGTGATCGGCAGAGATTTAATTTCTCTCTGGTCGGGTTTAAGCCCGATCCGATCGCAGTCCATGGAGACCCCTAGGGCGGCGATGCGATATAGGAGCTCGTTCAACGATGATAACTCAGTCGGATCCATCTGCTTAGAGTACTCGGAGCTAGCACGGAGGTGGTTTTCGATGACCCGAGAAGTCATTGTTGGCTTAACGGCCGTAGGGGCGGTCATGGTGAAGCCTCCCAGCCGAAGGGTTTGGCCTGAGGTCAGGGCACCTCTGGCGGTGATACTGTCCTTGATAACAAGGCGAGCCATCAATCCTGTCTTCGACATCACAATAGAACTCTCAATGAAGGCACCAATGTCGGTGTCAAAACCGGTGGATCTCGGGTAGGGGGTCCCGAACTGTGCGTCTAAGGTCGATGGTAACAGGAGACAGGGAACACGATGTTTACCCAGGTTCGGACCCTCTCTATGGAGGTAATACCCTACTTCCTGCTTGATTGATCTTGATGAATATGAGTATTACAAGAGTTGATCTACCTCGAGATCGTAATGGCTAGAACCCAAGAAGTCTAGCCTGTATGACAATGATTATGATTCTTTGTCTCTACGGACTAAGCCCTCTAGTTTATATAGACACCGGAGGGGACTAGGGTTGTACAAAGTCGGTTACAGAGAAAGGAATCTTCATATCAGGACGACAAGCTTGCCTTCCACACCAGGGAGAGTCCCATCTGGACACGGGTGAGAGTATTTGGTCTTGTATCTTCACAGCCCATCAGTCCGGCCCATGTCCAACAGGCCGGACGCCCGAGGACCCCTTAATCCAGGACTCCCTCAACGGGCTTCGTTACCGCCCCCGATAAAACAAGAGGACACCTAAGTAGCACATTTAATGCGTTTTGTCCTGTGATGTCGGGCGTAAACTCGACCACTGTACAACTTTCCACCTCCTGTGTGCCACTGTGGTAGCCCCTTTTGACTATAAAAGGAGGCCCGCGGCATACTGAGAGAGGATTCGAACTTTTTGGACCCGGCACGCTTTGTAGCTAGTCCAAGAACACCAGGTAAACCCAAGCTAGCAGGAGTAGGGTGTTACGCATCACTTGCGACCCGAACCTGGATAAATCTCCCGTGTTGATCCCTTAAACCCGCTCTTTCCACAGCCCCGCGCCCGCCGACCGTAGAAGGGATTCCCCGTGATCCCATAGGTGTCGTTTCCACCAACACTTCTCTCTTTTTCTCAGTTTTTGTTTGGCTTCTTTGACCTCCCCTTTTTTTCATTGGCTTCTTTGGCCTCTTTTTTTATTTCCTCACACGGGACAATGCTCTAATAATGATGATCATCACACTTCTATTTATTTACAACTCAAGGATTACAACTCGATACTTAGAACAAAATATGACTCTTTATGAGTGCCTCCGGCAGTGTACCGGGATGTGCAATGAATCAAGAGTGACATGTATGAAAAAGTTATGAATGGTGGCTTTGCCACAAATACGATGTCAACTACATGATCATGCAAGGCAATATGACAATGATGGAGCATGTCATAATAGATGGAACGGTGAAAGTTGCATGGCAATATATCTCGGAATGGCTATGGAAATGCCATAATAGGTAGGTATGGTGGCTGTTTTGAGGAAGGTAAATGGTGGGTTTATGGTACCGGCAAAAGTTGCGCGGTACTAGAGAGGCTAGCAATGGTGGAAGGGTGAGAGTGCGTATAATCCATGGACTCAACATTAGTCATATAGAACTGACATACTTATTGCAAAAATCTACAAGTCATCAAAACCAAGCACTACGCGCATGCTCCTAGGGGGATAGATTGGTAGGAAAAGACCATCGCTCATCCCCGACCGCCATTCATAAGGAAGATAATCAATAAATAAATCATGCTCCAACTTCGTTACATAATGGTTCACCATACGTGCATGCTACGGGACTCACAAACCTTAACACAAGTATTTCTCAAATTCACAACTACTCACTAGCATGACTCTAATATCACCATCTTCATATCTCAAAACAATCATAAGGAATCAAACCTCACATAGTATTCAATGCACTTTATATGTAAGTTTTTATTATATCCCTCTTGGATGCCCATCATATTAGGACTAAATTCATAACCAAAGCAAATTACCATGCTGTTCTAAAGACACTCAAAATAATATAAGTGAAGCATGAGAGTTCATCTATTTCTTCAAAATAAAACTACCGTCGTGCTCAAAAAAGATATAAGTGAAGCACTAGAGCAAATGACAAACTACTCCAAAAGATATAAGTGAAGATCAATGAGTAGTTGAATAATTATGTAACTATGTGAAGACTCTATAACATTTAATAATTTCAGATCTTGGTATTTTATCCAAACATCAAGCAAAACAAAAGAAAATAAAATGACGCTCCAAGCGAAACACATATACTGTGGTGAATAAAAATATAGCTCCAAGTAAGGTTACCGATGAACGAAGACGAAAGTGGGGATGCCTTCCGGGGCATACCCAAGCTTATGCTCTTGGTTTTCCTTGAATATTACCTTGGGGTGCCTAGGGAATCCCCAAGCTTAGGCTCTTGCCACTCCTTATTCCATAGTCCATCGAATCTTTACCCAAAACTTGAAAACTTCACAACACAAAACTCAACAGAAAACTCGTAAGCTCCGTTAGTATAAGGAAATAAAATCACCACTTTTGGTACTGTTGTGAACTCATTCTTTATTTATATTGGCGTAATATCTACTGTATCCCAACTTCTCTATGGTTCATGCCCTCTGATACTACTCATAGATTCATCAAAATAAGCAAACAACACATGAAAAACAGAATCTGTCAAAACATAACAGTCTGTAGAAATCTGGATCTCCAAAAATTCTCAAAAACTAGGACAGCCTGGATAAGTTGTATATTGATCTTCTGCAAAAATAATTAGCATTTACCATGTTCTGGTGAATTTTAACAATTATTTTCGTGAGCACAAAGTTTCTGACTTTTTCAGCAAGATCAAACAACTATCACGCAAGAAGATCCTATTGGTTCTACTTGGCACAAACACTAATTAAAACATAAAACCACATCTAAACAGAAGCTAGATGAATTATTTATTACTAAACAGGAGCAAAAATCAAATAAAAAAATAAAATTGGGTTGCCTCCCAACAAGCACTAACATTTAACACCCCTAGCTAGGCATGATGATTTCAATGATGCTCACATAAAAGATAAGAATTGAAACATAAAGAGAGCATCATGAAGAATATGACTAGCACATTTAAGTCTAACTCACTTCTTATGCATAGGGATTTTGTGAGCAAACAATTTATGGGAACAAGAATCAACTAGCATAGGAAAGCAAAACAAGCATAACTTCAAGATTTTAAGCACATAGAGAGGAAACTTGATATTAATGCAATTCCTACAAGCATATGTTCCTCCTTCATAATAAATTTCAGTAGCATCATGAATGAATTCAACAATATAACTATCACATAAAGCACTATTTTCATAATGCACAAGCATATAAATTTTATTACTCTCCACATAAGCAAAATTCTTCTTATTCGGAATAGTGGGAGTATCATAAGAAACTCGAATACTATAAATTGTTTCCACATTAAAAGAGTAATGTTCAGAAAAAGGGTAATCATAATAATGACAAGTTTTATAAATATAATCATCACTACTTTTTATAGCATAAGTGTCATCATAATAATCATCATAAGTAGCAACTTTGTTCTTATCATAATCAATTGAAACCTCTTCCAAGATAGTGGAATCATTACTAAATAAAGTCATGACCTCTCCAAATCCACTTTCATAATTGTCACAATAAGATTCAACACCCTCCAAAATAGTGGGATCATTACTTCCTAAAGTTGACACTCTTCCAAACCCACTTTCAGCAATATAATCATCATAAATAGGAGGCATGCTATGATCATAATAAATTTGCATATCAAAACTTGGGAGGTTAAAAATATCATCTTCATAAAACATAGCATCCCCAAGCTTGGGACAAACATTAATTGCAGCAAATAAATTCTCAAACATGTCATTCTCATCAAACATAGCATCCCCAAGCTTGGGCCTTTGCATATCATAAGCATAATCACACTCATCATTAATAGTATGGATATCACCAATAGTATAGCAATTATCATCATCACAATGAGTAATAGGAGCAACATCATTTGGGAGGGATACCTTTTTACCTTTGCTTTTCCGTATTTTCTTTTTCTTTTTCACATTATGTGTGGGTTTAATCCTCTTTTTGGAGCTCCTTATTAATGATATTGGTTGAATAGAAAGCTCCTCCTCATACCTAATTCATCATAAGAAAGAATAGGAGGATACGGGGAAACCTCTTCCCTTTCATTAGTACTCTCTTCATCTTCTATTTGTTTTCTTGTCTTTACGTAATTGGCAATATAAGGATTTTCAATGCAATTCACCGCACAATACATATAAATTTCCTCTAGATCAAAATCAAGAACTTTATCAAGGACAAATTCTGGAAGATACTTAGTTATACGTTTAATTTCTTCATAACCCACAAGCAAACTAAGTTCATTATGATGTGCAAGGGAAATCAAGTCATCGCAATTTTTGGACATGATTCGATCATGAAACAATTTGCATTGGAGATTTAAATGATCCCGTTCATTGCAAAGTTCACAAGGATGGCAAAGAAATTTTAAATTTTTAGCACAAGCATCTAGCCTCTCTTGCAACCATTTAGTTTCTAAATACTTATGCCTCTTGCAAAATCTATCTTCCCTATTTGGTGTGTGCTTGCAAGCTCTGTGCACTCCACAAGAATTGACATGCTTATAAGAGATATTTTTATCATGACTAGTGCAATCATCATTAGTACTATGGATATTCAAAGAGTTCATACTAAAAACGTTGCAATCATGCTCATCATTCAAAGATTGTATGCCAAACATTTTATTGCATTCTTCTTCTAACAGTTTGGCACAATTATCGGAATCCTTATTTTCACGAAAGACATTAAAAAGATGCAGCATATGAGGCACCCTCAATTCCACTTTCTTTTTATAGTTTTCTTTTATAAACTAACTAGTGATAAAACAAGAAACTAAAAGATTCGATTGCAAGATCTAAAGATATACCTTCAAGCCCTAACCTCCCCGGCAACGGTGCCAGAAAAGAGCTAGATGTCTACTAAACAACCTTCTTCTTGTAGACGTTGTTGGGACTCCAAGTGCAGAGGATTGTAGGACAGTAGCAAATTTCCCTCAAGTGGATGACCTAAGATTTATCAATCTGTGGGAGGCATAGGATGAAGATAGTCTCTCTCAAACAACCCTGCAACCAAATAGCAAAGAGTCTCTTGTGTCCCCAACACACCCAATAAAATGGTAAATTGTATAGGTGCACTAGTTCGGCGAAGAGATGGTGATACAAGTGCAATATGGATGGTAGATATAGGTTTTTGTAATCTGAAAATATAAAAACAGCAAGGTAGCTAATGATAAAAGTGAGCGAAAACGGTATTGCAATGCGTTGAACCAAGGCCTAGGGTTCATACTTTCACTAGTGCAAGTTCTCTCAACAAGGATAACATAATTAGCTCATATAACTATCCCTCAACATGCAACAAAGAGTCACTCCAAAGTTACTAATAGTGGAGAACAAACGAAGAGATTATTGTAGGGTACGAAACCACCTTTAAGTTATTCTTTTCGATCAATCCATTGGGCTCTTCCTATAAGTGTCACAAACAGCCCTAGAGTTCGTAGTAAAATAACACCTTAAGACACAAATCAACCAAAACCCTAATGTCACCTAGATACTCCAATGTCACCTCAAGTATCCGCGGGTATGATTATACGATATGCATCACACAATCTCAGATTCATCTAATCAACCAACACAAAGAACTTCAAAGAGTGCCCCAAAGTTTCTACCGGAGAGTCAAGACGAAAACGTGTGCCAACCCCCATGCATAGATTCCCAAGGTCACGGAACCCGCAAGTTGATCACCAAAACATACATCAAGTGAATCAATAGAATACCCCATTGTCACCACGGGTATCCCACGCAAGACATACATCAAGTGTTCTCAAATCCTTAAAGACTCAATCCGATAAGATAACTTCAAAGGGAAAACTCAATCCATTACAAGAAAGTAGAGGGGGAGAAACATAATAAGATCCAACTATAGTAGCAAAGCTCGCGATACATCAAGATCGTGCCAAATCAAGAACACGAGAGAGAGAGAGAGAGATCAAACACATAACTACTGGTACATACCCTCAGCCCCGAGGGTGAATTACTCCCTCCTCATCATGGAGAGCATCGGGATGATGAAGATGGCCACCGGTGATGATTCCCCCCTCCGGCAGGGTGCCGGAACAAGGTCCCGATTGGTTTTTGGTGGCTACAGAGGCTTGCAGCGGCGGAACTCCCGATCTAGATTATTTTCTGGAGGTTTGGAGATTTATAGGAGAGGTTGGCGTCGAGAACAAGTCAAGGGCCCCCATAGATAGTCCACGAGGCACAGGGGCGCGCCCTCCACCCCCGTGGGTCCCACGGAACTCCCCTCCGGTAACTCTTCGTTCCAGTATTATTTATATTTCCAGAAAAATCTCCGTTGATTTTCAGCGCATTCCGATAACTTTTATTTCTGCACAAAAACAACACCATGGTAGTTCTGCTGAAAACAACGTTAGTATGGGTTAGTTCTAACCAAATCATACCAAAATCATGTAAAAATATTATAAACATGGCATGAATACATAAAAAATTATAGATACGTTGGAGACGTATCACAACCCAATGAATAAAATTTATTTTTGTCTTTTGCTTTATGTTCTTGATTGTTTGCACAATTATGCTACCGTTATGATTGTGTTTTTTGTGTTTTAATTAGTGTTTGTGCCAAGTAAAGTGTTTAGGATCTTCTTGGGTGATAGTTACTTTGATCTTGCTGAAAAACAGAAACTTTCGCGCTTACGAAAATAATTTTCATTTTTAACAGAAGCATGATAAAGTACGAATTATTTTTGTAGAAGATTTATATACAAATTTCCCAGGTCTTCCTAATTTTTCAGAATTTTTGGAGTTTCATAAGTATTCGAAATATCCAGATTGCTACAGACTGTTCTGTTTTTGACAGATTCTGTTTTCTTTGCATTGTGCGCTTGTTTTGATGATTCTTTGGTTTTCTTTGAAGAGTTTTTGCCATATAAAAGTTGGAATACAGTAGATATAATGCAGTAATAAATATGAATGGGTTGCAACAGTACTTATAGTAGTTATTTGTTTTCTTATACTAACGGATCTCACGAAGGTTTTGTTGAGTTTTGTGTGATTGAAGTTTTCAAGTTTTGGGTGAATTTACGATGGATGCAGGAATAAGGAGTAAGAAGAGCCTAAGCTTGGGGATGCCCATGGCATCCCAAGCTATTATCCAAAGAGAAGCAAGCAACTAAGCTTGGGGATGCCCCGAGTGGCATCCCCTCTTTCTTCTAACGACCATCGGTATTTTACTCGAAGCTATATTTTTATTCGTCACATACTATGAGTTTTGCTTGGAGCGTCTTGTATGATATGAGTCTTTGCTTATTTGCTTTTTGTTTTAAGTCTTGATTCCTTGCTGGACACACCTATTTGAGAGAGCCAAAATTATGCCATGACTTGTTAGAGTTGCTCTCTATGCTTCACTTAATTTTTTATGAGCTATGGAATTGCTCTAGTGCTTCACTTATATCTTTTCAAGCACGGTGTGCTTTAGTATTTTTGAAGAAATTCTCTCTTGATTCACTTAGATTTATTTGAGTGTTAGTAAAAATTTTCAAGAAATTCTCTCTTGCTTCACTAAAATTAATTTGAGAGAAAGAAATATTATGCTCATGATCGTCACTTATATTTGTTTGAGCTTATCAAAAGCAACACATGAAAATTAGTCCCAAAGTGATAGATATCCAAGGATATAACAAAAACTTTCATGAAAATCATTGGACAAAATAAACTTGATTCTTTGTAATGGTTTTGAGATATGATGATGTGATATGTGAGTCATGTTGATGAGTAATTATGCTTTAGTAAGATTATCAGTGTTAAGGTTTGTGATTCCCTATGCAAGCACGAAAGTAAATAGTTGTGAAGTGAAATTACATCCTACTTGTGGTGCATTATTCGGTGTTAATTATGCTTAATGCTCGCTTATGAGATTATTCGTTTCTTGGTTGGTCGCTTCTCAATCTTTTTGCTCGCCTTCATTTTGCACTAAGTATGATCACTACTTGTGCATCCAAAATCCTTTAAACCAGTTTTGCCACATGAGTCCACTATACCTACCTATATGCGGTATTCGTTTTCCGTTCTAAGAAAATTTGTATGTGCCATATCTAATTTTCAAAATAAATTTCTCTTTTGTGTGCTCGTACCCTTGCGAGGCGGTGAGGGGTGGCCAATATTTTCCATGCTAGATGTGTTATTCTCAGGATGAATGTTTATTTGCTTGCCATTGCATGAGAGTAGGGCAAAGGTATTAGGGATGCCTAGTCCCGAAATGAAAAATGAATTTACTTTATGTTTTCAAATAATAAACTCCTTGGAAAGTGTTGGTATGGAAGGCACCCATGGATACGATTAGCCATGGAAAGTGAAAGTATGGTTGAAAAAGGAATAAACTTTATTTTCTGTTTGGGAACCGCCTATGATATATCTAGCATGTAAAGTGTTGGGAGCTCTAAGTTGCTTTCGTTGGTGGGAAAAGTATGCCTCTCAAAATGTTTTTATCTCTCAATTTTAGCTTTGAGCTATGGCACCTCTACAAATCCCTACTTCCCTTCGCGAAGGGCCTTTCTTTTATTTTATGCAATTTTTATTTTTAATTTGAGTCTCCATATTCTCTTATAAAGCAACAACTAGGGGGCACGATGATCGTACTTGAGCATTGGGTGTAGCTAATATGCGAGTGTGTTTCATGAATGGATCAATGATTGGGCATGATGGGCTAGGGATAACTTATTTTAGCATTGATATTTCAAAAGACATGGTTGCTTGTTGGTATGCTTGAGTATTTAAGTCCTCATGTCAAAACTAGACTATTGCTTTGAACCATATAAAAGTCCAAATGTCCATGCTACAAAGAAAAGAATATGAGATGACATGTTAGGCAGCATTCCACATCAAAAATTCTGTTTTTATCATTTACCTACTCGAGGACGAGCATGATTTAAGCTTGGGGATGCTGATACGTCTCCAACGTATCTATAATTTTTGATTGTTCCATGCTGTTATATTATCATTCTTGTATGTTTTATAATCATTTATATCATTTTTTGGTACTAACCTATTAACATAGTGCCAAGTGCTAGTTGCTGTTTTTTTGCATTTTTTTACATTGCAGGAAATCAATACCAAACGGAGTCCAAACGCAGCGAAACTTTTTGCGAATTTTTTTGGACCAGAAGACATCCAGTGGGCCGAAGAAGCACATGGGGGCTACTCCGAGGGGAGCACAACCCATCAGGGCGCGCCTGGAGGCCTAGGCACGCCCTGGTGGGTTGTGCCCACCTCGGGTGCCCCCCAGACCGCATCTTTACTCTATAAATACCCCAATATTCTAGAAACCCTAGGGGAGTCGACGAAAATCAATTCTAGCGGCCGCATGGTCCAGAACCACCAGATCCAATCTAGACATCGTCACGGAGGGGTTCATCATGTCCATTGGTGCCTCTCTGATGATGCGTCAGTAGTTCTTTGTAGACCTACGGGTCCGTAGTTAGTAGCTAGATGGCTTCCTATCTCTCGTTTGATTCTCAATACAATGGTGTCTTGGAGATCCATATGATGTAACTGTAGGAACGAAAGTATGTCTAGAGGGGGGTGGTGATTAGACTACTTGACCAAATAAAAATCTAGCCTTTTCCCAATTTTAAGTCTTGGCATATTTTAGCAACTTAGCACTAGTCAAGCAACCAACCTACACATGCAAGTCTAAGAGTATAGCAGCTGAATGTAAAACATTGCACATGAAGGTAAAGGGAGGAGTTTGGAGGGAGCAAACGCAATGTAGACACGGAGATTTTTGGCATGGTTCCGATAGGTGGTGCTATCGTACATCCACGTTGATGGAGACTTCAACCCACGAAGGGTAACGGTTGCGCGAGTCCACAGAGAGCTCCACCCACGAAGGGTCCACGAAGAAGCAACCTTATCTACCCCACGATGGCCATCGCCCACGAAGGACTTGCCTCACTATGGTAGATCTTCATGAAGTAGGCGATCTCCTTGCCCGTACAAACTCCTTGGTTCGACCCCAAAATATTGATGGAGGCTCCCAAGTGACACCTAACCAATCTAGGAGACACCACTCTCCAAACGGTAATAGATGGTGTTTTGATGATGAACTCCTTGCTCTTGTGCTTCAAATGATAGTCTCCCCAACACTCAACTCTCTCTCACGGATTTGGATTTGGTGGAAAGATGATTTGAGTGGAAAGCAATTTGGAGAAGGCTAGAGATCAAGATTCATATGGTTGGAATGGAATATCTTGACCTCAACACATGAGTAGGTGGTTCTCTATCAGAAAATGTATGATGGAAGTGTAGGCATGTTCTGATGGCACTCCTCACGAATGAAGAGTGGGTGGAGGGGTATATATAGCCTCCACACAAAATCTAACCGTTACACACAAATCACCAAACTTGGTGGGACCGAATAATGAAACTCGGTCAGACCGATTTAGTTCAAAATGTGAACGTTAGGATTTTCGGTGGGACCGACATGTCAACTCGGTGGGACCAATTTCATTAGGGTTAGGGCATAACGTAATCTCGGTGAGACCGATTATACAAACTTGGTGGGACCAATTTTGGTAACAAGCTTACAGAGAGTTGGTTAGGCAAACTCGGTGGGACTGATTCGCTCATCTTGGTAAGACCGAAACGTTACGAAAGGGAAACAGAGAGTTTGCATTGCGAACTCGGTGGGACCGATCGCTCATATCGGTTGGACCGAAACGTTACGAAGGGAAACAAAGACTTTGCAAGCCCATCTCGATGAGACTGAGATCCCTATTGGTAAGACCGAAGTGACTAGGTTTTTGTGGCAGTGGCTATGTCAACTGAACTCGGTAGCGCCGGATAGAAAGTTTAGGTGGGGCCGAGTTTGACTTTTGGTTTGGGACATATGTGGATATGAGAAAGTGGTTGAGGGTTTTGGAGCATATCACTAAGCACTTTGAGCAAGCAAGCCATTAAGCAACACCTCATCCCCTTTTAATAGTATTGGCTTTTCCTATGGACTCAATGTGATCTTGGATCACTAAAAGTAAAATGTAGAGTCTTGAGCTTTAGAGCTCGAGCCAATCGTTTGTCCTTAGCATTTTGAGGGGTCCACATTTCTAATCCATGCCATGCCAATTATTGAGCTTTCCTAAAATATTTATCTTGAAATAGAATTAGCTCAATGAGCTGTATGTTGTTAATAATTACCAAAACCACCTCTCCCCCTTTTTGGTAATTGATGACAACATAGAGATCAAAGCTTCGACAAATGATAATAAAATTGAAATACATCGTCGCTTTGAGAAGTATGTGATAAGCAAGAGCTCCCCCTAAATTTGTGCATTATTTAAGATTTGCGTTTGAATGCAAATGCACAATCGATTAGGATCATGGGTCACTCTTCCATGTCACATACATCTTGGTGGAGAGCTCAAAATTATAGTAAATTAAAAGCATGCACTCATCACCACGCAAAGTGAATGATCATAAGAGATATAAGAGATAATATCATCCAAGCAAGCATTAAAGTAGCATATGATCAAACAAGTATCCCACACAGACATAGAGTATCAACCAAGCACACAGAAAGGTCAACCAAAAGCAAGAGAGATAAAAGGCAAAACACTCTCTCTCGAAGCCTATGATCTGTACATATTTCTCCCCCTTTGGCAACAAGTTGCCAAAAAGTTTGAAAATGCATAGTGCTATGCGTCTCTCAGGCTTGGTCTACGGGAGGTGGTGTAGAGAGAACTCCAAGGACGAAGGCATCTGTTGATGTAGATGGAGCTAGTGGAGTGGCTGCTGGAGGTGGCACTAAAGTTGTGGCTGCTGGTGCTGACGCTGTAGCTCTAGTATCTGGTACTGGCACTGCAGCAGACCTCTGACCTCTAGGCACTCGCTGAAAAGCATCAATAGTTGCCTTCCCTTTCCTCTCTTCTGCTTCCTCCTGGAGCTGCTCAACTGCTGTTTGTATCTCAGTAACCTTCAGATCAAGATCATAAAAATTTGTCTCTATGATCCTCTCCAAGCTCTCCTGATTCTGAGTCAGGGTGGCCAAGCCCTTCTCAATCCTCAAAGTAGATTGGATCAGATAAGCCAGCTGATCTTGCTTGCTCCTCAGGAAAACTTGAGATGCTTCCTCTACACTAGGCATCTTGGCAGCTTTCTCAGCCTTAGCTTTGGCTCTCTTCTCTTGTGCTTGAGCTGATGAAGGTTCATCCTCATTCATCACAACTTTGTTGTCTTCAAATTCAGGATATAATGGTAGATGCTCCTTGTCCAGCAAATATGTGCCTATGCCCATCTTGGCATTGATGAGCTCCTGAATATGTGGAGTATACCCACAACTTCTCTTTTGGTCAGCAGCTGTCCTCTTGATTGTCTCTACAATCAGACTCATGACCTTAAACTTTTGAGGGACATCAAAGATTTGCAACAAGTTGATGGAATGTCCTCTGATCATCTTGTGATCTCCTGACTTGGGTACCAGAGTGTGCCTTAGGATGGTGCTGATGGTAGGCAGACCAGACAACAGATAGTGTACAGATCCAAGCTTGTGTGTCTCCAAAGCTTTATCAGGGATCTCTTTGTACATGTTTGCCATAGTGTTGTGGTCTTTCTTCTTCTTTGCATACACATCCAAGTCATCTTCATGTTCCTCTGGGGCATTGGTCATCTTGGCCCATTCTTCAACAGTGGATTGGTACCTTGTACCTTCAGACATCCATATGATCTTCCCATCTGGGTAAAAGTGAGCAGTGGAGTAAAACTGCATGATCGGCTCATCATTCCATTTTGTGAGCTTCTTCCCAACAAACTTATCTACTCCACAAGCTTTGAAGCTGTCATAAACTCCTGGGAAGTGGTCTTCTTTCTCCTTGATGTAATCCCAATCAACCCATCTCATGTCACAGACAATTGGCTTCTTGTCAAGCAAAATTGTTTCATAGAAGTCTTGCTGTTCTTTTGTATGAAACCTGTAGTCAACTGCAGTCCTCCTCCTCACAGCATAAGGATCAGGCTGTCTCCACAATCTTAGTCCAACATCCTTCCTGATGTGCATGTCCTCAGCCACTGGATGAGCATCATTGTGGTCTGGAATTTTGGGTATCAATTTTCTCAAAACAAGAGACTCATCATCCTCTTCTTCAGCTTGAGGCACTGGGGCCTTGTTCTTCTCTTCTGCAGGAATGCTCCTGGTGTTTCTCTTGGGATTAGGGGGCTTCTAAGCTTGAGCTTTGGGAGCAGTCTTGGGCTTTGATGGAGCAGCCCCTGACTTGATAGCATCTCCAATAAGCTTCTGAGCTTTGGGTGCTGGTGCAACATCCTCTTCCTCTTCTGACTCTCTTACCATAGTTGATTTTCCATGAACTTTTGCAGTTGTGGTTCTTGCCCTCTTCTTTTTCTTGTCATCTCTTGCTGCTTCACCATCATCTGATTCTATGGTGAATTTCATTGTCTCTCCTGTTGCAACCTTCCTTGGCTTTGACATTGGGATTCTTCTCGCAGGTGCCTTCTTGTTCAACCCTGGCTTTGTTGCAGCAGCTGTGCCATACTCCTTCTTCAAGACTTTCTTCCTTGAGGTGGCCTCATCCTCAACAGCCACATAGTCCTCATCCTCAGAGTCTGAGGTTCTCTTCTTCCTTGCTCTAGTGGCTGCCTTGGGCAAGTTACTAGGTGTGCTCCTGCTGCCCTCATCATAGCTACTTGAGGGATCTGAACCCTCACTCAATTGCACTTGTTCCTCAGATTTGTTCTGACTGTCACTCTGGTCAGACATCTTGGCAATCTCACTAACAGCAGACCCTGTGAATAGATGTAGATGAGGTAGAGAGGATGAGCATCACAAAGTGCAGAGTTTTTGCAAAACAGATGACTCAAAAACATAGTTTTAGTTCTCCACCGAAAGCATTCCGGAGCTACCGATTTGATAAACTCGATGATACCGAAGCAATTTTTGGAGCCTAAACTAGTGAATTCGGTCAAACCGAGTCACAGTTCAGTGGCACTCAGATTGCTAGGGTTTCACATAGAGTTGAACTCGATCGCACCGATTTGCAGTTTTCGGTCAGACCGAAAACGCATGTGCAATGGCCTAAGCCAAATCGGTGAGACCGATTTCTACAACTCGGTCGGTCCGAGATGAGTTCGGCGAAGACCTAACCCTAAATTTCACATCAAATCTAACCTAAAGGATGTTTTCTGTGGATAGAACGTTTGCATACGTGGTAAAGATCATGGCAAAGCAATGTGTTATGAATCTGAGTTAAGTAATTAGCACATAGAGTCGAACCCATACCCTAGTTCGGCGGAGGTTCGCTACGGCGGCAACGGCAGAGCAGATTTTCGTTGACGGCGATGGAAACCAGCGGCGGGAGGTCGCTGGCAGTGAGGAGACGATCCGAAGACCTGAGGAGGCAGAGTAGGACACACGCGCGGGCTGAGGAGTTTGAAGAAATTTCCAAAATCGCACCCATGGGTTTATATATCTCGACCCTGCCGGTGTGACTGAGTGGAAGAACTCGGTGGCACCGAGATGCAGAATCGCAAGTGGTTACTGCAACTCGGTGTGACCGAAAAGTTCAAATCGGTTGCACCGAGATTGAAAATCTAGATCAACTTAGTGATCTCGGTGTGACCGAAGTGGATGACTCGGTCATACCGAAAAGCACAACGAGGTTTTGGAGGTTTAAGTCTATGACAAATAAGGGACTCCGAGTGCTCCTCACACAGAGTGGTTCGAATCTGACTTGATCAAACTTTGTGACTTAACATCAATAGAGTTTGAGACGAGAAAAGCATAGATAGCTAGAGGGAGTTCTTAGGCATTCTTGTCCATCCATTTGGCAAAAGAGAAAAAACCTAACATTCAAAACAACAAATTGATGTCCTTGAATGAGTAAAATATGCAACCAACATGCTCACACAATAAAATGGCAAATGAAATATGTGACAAAGCATGCACAATCACTCTAGCATCTATCAAGCAATTTGGCAATGACTAGGTCATCGATATATGAGTATATTGACTTAGGAGTCAAATGAGAACATTTGATCATAGGTCATACTCATCGTTTAAGCACAAGTGGGGTTACCACTTTTACATAAAGCATTGTTGTGTTCACATCATTAGAGTTGCTTTAGCTCAGTTGATTAGAGTAAAGCTCCCCCTAGATGTGATATCCCCCCTAAGAGGGATGAACTAACCTTGGGTTTTGTCGATGATGACTTCATGTAGGTGTTGAAGATGTAGACGCTCAATGTTGATGTAGATCATTTGGAGCAATCCTTTGGAGTGAGTTGCACTTTCAATAGCTACACGGGTTAATCCCACAAGGAATAAACAAGGATATCCATAGACATGGAGTGATGTACACATAGATGATGTCCATGAAAGCATTAGGTTACCTTTTCCGTTGTATTACCAACAAGAGGGTTTGTGACTCCTTGAACTAGTGCAAGATGTGGAAGTTGTTTGCACATGTCCTTGCCAAAAGATATGATTGAAGTATGTTGGCAGAGTCACCCTCAAGAACTCTCTAGTTCTTCTTCTTCGGGATCCACACCATCTTGATGGGAATCCTTGGAGTTGTAGTCGTACTTGATGAAGTAGAACTTGATGTAGTCTTGGGAACCCACTTGAGCAAGGCCTTGGGAGCTTCTTCAAATGCATCAATCTCCTCTTGAAGCATGTCCTTGCCTTTTTGCTTGTGGTCTTGTGGTGGAAGATCATCTTGAGCTTGTGTTCCTTGGAAACAAGTAGGATCATACTTCTCTTGTTGAGGAACAAACTTTGTCTTGGGGTATTGATCTTCTTCCCACTCAACTCCATTGGCATTGAACTTTCGTTCAAAACCAACACCTTGATTCTTCCGGTGTCTTCCTTGCTTGCGTACAATTTCCTCAAATTGCTTACTTCCGGCAAGGCTCTTGTAAACACCTTTCTCTATAATTCCCTTCAATAAGATATTTTGTTGCTCAAGTGTAACTTGGCTAAGAGAATCATTAGTGGAATCAAGAGAACTACTAGAAGCAACAACATTGGATTTAGCATGATTATTGTTACTACTAGATGAAGAATCTTTCTTACTCTTGTTGCTAGACTTTACATGTGGCATGTAAGTAGACAAGAGTAAACGCTTGGCAATGTAAGAAGAACTTTTGTTGCGAAGATCATCATTGATTTCCTTTAAGAACTCATGGTCTTGCTCAAGGTTGCGTTTTTCAAAGCGTAGCTTCTCATGAGTCTTTAAAAGTTCTCGATGAACTTCCAAGGTAGTTTCATGAGATAACTTAAGAGTGTTTAGTTCTTTAGTTAGACGCTCAATCTCCTTATCATCGTCATTCATTTTATCTTGATTAGCATGATTAATAGCGAGTTCATCATAGTTTTCATAACTAGAGTTATCAACGAGTAAATCATCATCTCCTAGCAAATCATTTTCATCACTATTGAAATCAACATACTCGGGGTGTGATACCTTTGGGCCTTTAGCCATGAAGCATCTTCCAATTCCTTCACTTGGTGAGTCAAATATGTCGTAGGAGTTGGTTGACACAAGTGCTAGACCGGCAACACCTTCATCTTGAGTATATTCGGAGTCGGAGTGATAACTTCTTTCGGAGTGCTGGTCGGAGTCGGAGCCGGATACCCATTCACCAACATGAGATTGATGTCTCCGCTTCATGTAGCTCCTTGATGATTTGTCCTTCCTTTCTGAATCCTTGCTTCTCCGAGAGGTTCTACGTTCGTAACGACCATCTCTACTCCTTCTCTCTCTTGGTGGTGATTCTTCTCTTCTACTTCTTCTTTTAGGAGAATCTTCTCTTCTTTTGTAGAGAGCCGTACACTCATTGGAGTAGTGTCCGGGTCTTCCACAATTGTAGCAATTTCGTTCACGACTTGAAGATCTTTTGTCATAGTAGGACCTTGACTTAGAACTTCTTTCCTTGCTTCTACTCTTGTAGAACTTGTTGAAATTCTTCACCATTAGGCTGAATTCTTCATTGAAGGTTTGTTTCTCACTTGATGTTGTGGGAGCATCACCTGAGGTTTTTTAAGCATCACCTGAGGTTTTTTAAGCACCACTTGACTTGTTGTGAAGCTCTTCCTTATCCTTGAGTGACATCTCATGAGCAACAATTCTTCCAATGACTTCCGTAGGCTTGAGATCTTTGTAATTGGGCATCATTTGGATCAATGTGCACACGGTATCATATTTTCCATCCAACGCTCTTAGGATCTTCTTGATGATGAATCTATCGGTCATCTCTTCACTTCCTAAGCCGGCAATCTCATTTGTGATGAGAGCAAGCCTAGAGTACATTTCAGCGACACCTTCACCATCCTTCATTTTGAACTTGTCAAGTTGACTTTGAAGCACATCCAATTTGGATTCCTTGATGGAGTCGGTACCTTCGTGCATATCAATCAAAGTATCCCAAATTTCCTTTGCATTCTCAAGACGGATGATTTTTTTGAATTCTTCGGGGCACAATCCGTTTAAGAGAATGTCACAACCTTGAGCATTGTATTGCAGCATCTTCAACTCTTCCGCGGTAGCTTCACGGTTCGGTTCTCTCCCATCAAAGAATTCACCTTGCAAGCCAATACACACAATAACCCAAACGACGGGGTTATGTCCAAGAATATGCATTTTCATCTTATGCTTCCAACTAGCAAAATTAGTACCATCAAAGTAAGGACTTCTACGGTGGCAGTTTCCCTCGCTAGACGCCGTACTCTCCTAGGTTGTGAAACCAAGGCTATGATCACCAAAAGCTATGGAAATCAAGGCAAATGAAGACTAAAGCTCTGATACCACTTGTAGGATCGAAAGTATGTCTAGAGGGGGGGTGATTAGACTACTTGACCAAATAAGAATCTAGCCTTTCCCAATTTTAAGTCTGGGCAGATTTTAGCAACTTAGCACTAGTCAAGCAACCAACCTACACATGCAAGTCTAAGAGTATAGCAGCGGAATGTAAAACATTGCACATGAAGGTAAAAGGAGGTGTTTGGAGGGAGCAAACGCAATGTAGACACGGAGATTTTTGGCGTGGTTCCGATAGGTGGTGCTATCGTACATCCACGTTGATGGAGACTTCAACCCACGAAGGGTAACGGTTGCACGAGTCCACGGAGGGCTCCACCCACGAAGGGTCCACGAAGAAGCAACCTTGTCTATCCCACCATGGCCATCGCCCACGAAGGACTTGCCTCACTAGGGTAGATCTTCACGAAGTAGGCGATCTCCTTGCCCGTACAAACTCCTTGGTTCAACTCCACAATCTTGACGGAGGCTCCCAAGTGACACCTAACCAATCTAGGAGACACCACTCTCCAAAAGGTAATAGATGGTGTGTTGATGATGAACTCCTTGCTCTTGTGCTTCAAATGATAGTCTCCCCAACACTCAACTCTCTCTCACGGATTTGGATTTGGTGGAAAGATGATTTGAGTGGAAAGCAATTTGGAGAAGGCTAGAGATCAAGATTCATATGGTTGGAATGGAATATCTTGACCTCAACACATGAGTAGGTGGTTCTCTCTCAGAAAATATATGATGGAAGTGTAGGCATGTTCTGATGGCTCTCCTCATGAATGAAGGGTGGAGGGGTATATATAGCCTCCACACAAAATCTAACCGTTACACACAAATCACCAAACTCGGTGGGACCGAATAATGAAACTCGGTCAGACCGATTTAGTTCAAAATGCGAACGTTAGGCTTTTCCGTGGGACCGACATGTCAACTCGGTGGAACCGATTTCATTAGGGTTAGGGCATAACATAATCTCGGTGAGACCGATTACACAAACTCGGGTGGACCGATTTTGATAACAAGCTAACAGAGAGTTGGTCTGGCAAACTCAGTGGGACCGATTCACTTATCTCGGTAAGACCAAAACGTTACGAAAGGGAAACACAGAGTTTGCATTGTGAACTCGGTGGGACTGACTACTCATCTCGGTTGGACCGAAATGTTACGAAGGGAAATAGAGAGTTTGCAATCCCATCTCGGTGAGACCGAGATCCCTATCGGTATGACCGAAGTGACTAGGGTTTTGTGTCAGTGGCTATGTCAACTGAACTCGGTGGCGCCGGATAGATAGTTTTGGTGGGGTCGAGTTTGACTTTTGGTTTGGGACATATGTGGATATGAGAAAGTGGTTGAGGGTTTTGGAGCATATCACTAAGCACTTTGAGCAAGCAAGCCATTAAGCAACACCTCATCCCCTTTTAATAGTATTGGCTTTTCCTATGGACTCAATGTGATCTTGGATCACTAAAAGTAAAATGTAGAGTCTTGAGCTTTAGAGCTTGAGCCAATCTTTTGTCCTTAGCATTTTGAGGGGTCCACATTTCTAATCCATGCCATGCCAATCCTTGAGATTTCCTTAAATATTTATCTTGAAATAACATTAGCTCAATGAGCTATATGTTGTTAATAATTACCAAAACCACCAAGGGATAGTTGCACTTTGAGTAACTCTTTTTGCGGTGTGTTTGTTGGGATCGGATGAACTTTGAGTTTATGATTAGATCTATCTTTTTATCCATGAAAGTTATTTGAGTCTTCTTGATCTCTTATCACTACTACAGGATGCTGCTAACACGACACTACGATCAGAGACCCTTTCACGAAACTGTGTGCGATGCATCAATCACAAACGGGGATGTAAAAAACCATCCAAAAAGATGCAAAACATTTTCAATGGAGGATGCATCAAACACGGTTCAGATTTTAGTTGCGTGTGCGATCTACGGCATACGGTTCAGTCCAATGAACTATTTGCGATGAGGCGGAACAAAAGAAACAGGCAGCCTGATGAAGGCGTGTGCGATATAGAGCATACGGTTCACTTGGATGAAATGTTTGTGAGTAGGCAACACAAAAGAAACGGGCAGCCAGATGAAGGTGTATGCGATATACAACATACGGTTCACTCAGATGAACTGTTTGTGATTAGGCAACACAAAAGAAATGGTCAGCCAGATCAAGGTGTGTGTGATTGAGGGCATACTCTTCAGAAGGATTAACTGTTTGCAATTAGGCAACAGAACAGAAACGGGTAAGCCAGATCAAAGTGTCTGCGATTGATGGCATACACTTCACATGGATGAACTGATTGCGATTAGCCACAACAAACTGAAATAGTTAGATAGATCAACGTGTGTGCGCTAGACGAGCACACCCATTCTAATTAAAAGAAGCGTGCGCGATGGTAATAACGAGCGCGCACGGTTGTTGGAACAAGACGTGTGTTGACATTGCCTATTGCGGTGCACCCTATGGTGCAAACGCCACGTTTGCGGCCGAGAAGGCGTACGTGCCCACGTTACGCCTTCCGGGAATAATGTCACACTTATAACCGTCAGTAATGTTTGAGCATGCGTCCCATCACAATTTTTTTAGAAGAACAGGGAGGCCGCATCCCGTCACATTCCAAATTGCAAACCTGTTCACACCGATCAAAACCTAAACGGTTTCCCACGTAGGAGCGTATTACTACGCGGTTATAAATACTACTATTCCAAGATGACTGCACATTCCTCCTCAACTCCTCATCCACAAAAAGTCAAAAACAACCAAGTCATTCATCATCGTTCCCGTGCGTCCGCCATGGCCGGCGTGAGTTCTGGGTCGAGAGATTGCCACCAGGGAGAGGCGAGCCTAGAAGCGGGAGCACAAGAGATGTCCAGCCTCACCGCGAAAGCAGCCAACATGTCCCGCCCATGGCCGTAGCAACAAAGAGGTCCTGCCGCGCCGTCGATGCAGCAGACTGGTCCGGCCGTGCCGCGGAAGCAGAAGAGATGTCCCGCCGCGCCGCGAATGCAGCAGAGATGTCCTCCCGCGCCGCGGCGGCCTGGGAAAATGCCTCGCGGGCAGGCGAGGACTCTTACAGGCGCATGTGTGCCCTTGTCCTTAGGCAGATGGATCATATCTCCAGGTGGGCGAGGTTGCAGGATGAAATGAAAGCCTCGTTTGAACAGTCTAGCGACGTCATCCGACAACTAAATGAGAGCAATGCGAAGCTCCGGGCCGAGCGCGACCTGTTGAGGGCGAAGATCGTCGGAAGTGCAGAGCAGCAGGAGCAGACCACTGCGTTGTTGATGAGGACCGGCGTCATCGTCGAGAAACTTATGGACGAGAGTGCCATGCTGCGCATCGAGCGCAGAAGGCTGGTGGAGGAATCCGTGCATGCTCTCAACCAGCATCTTGAGGACAAGAAAGAGCTCGTCGCCGCTCGCCGCGGAGACTAATTCCCGTGGCCTGCAGCAATGCATCAAGAAAGTAGAGATTAGCGAGCCAAATCATTGTCTTCCTTCTTCTTTTGCCCTTGTGTATTTCGGGCGTTGACGCATGTGGCTTCTTTTAATTATGTTTCTAAATATGTAAGACAATTATTATCCACTGTCATTGTCCTTATATTCATCATGCTTGCTATAAGTCGCAGTCGATGCTATATAGGTCCGTCAGATCTTACATCAAGATCCGTGCAAAACTTTCTTTTTAGATTTTCATTTTTCTCTCTTAAATCTCAGTCCAGTGAGACATATAGCCACGCCGTACAACAGGTGCTCGGGCGCCATTAATGGAGACGTTGGGAGGGAGGTGTGCGGCGGGTAGCAGTCAAAGGGCTCTCCACCCGATGAGCACGCGGAGGGGTCTGATCGCAGGCCTCCCGTACTCAAATAGCTACCCCGCACGACACCTCCTAGCAAATAAAAAAAGGGGACGCGTGGCCGCACGTAATTGGTAAGTCGAACGCCCACGGTTTCAATAATACTTGTGTTTCCGATTTGTAACGTGACAACACTTGTTCCAAAATGACTTTGTTGATTGTTAATGTGTGGGACTTCGCAAATTGGACAGAAAAATTACCACAGCATGTTGGTGCCATGTCACGAGACCATGCCAAGTTTCATTTTTTTCAGGCATGTTTTGGAATTACAGGAATTAAAAAACCAAGTTTCTCAATCTTTCCGGCCGAGCCACGATGCCCAGATGTTTGAATTTCACTCCCATCTCTAGCATGGGACCTAGAAATTCACCCAAGGACACACATGTGATTTTTCAAACAACTTTGGTGCACTGGAGCACGTGCTTGTAGTTCAAAATTGAATTATACACATTAAATGCGCAGAAACACAATTAATGTATAAAAAAGTCCAAACTAACACGGAGTAATTCCAAAATTTAGCACGATACTTCTATTTGGTCTAATCTTCCTGTGTAAAAAAATTAAGGCGGGAGAAGGCAGTGTACGTATGTCGTTTCACACACGGAGGTGACACGTTCCCTCTCGGAACTAGGAGCCTTCTTGAGGGAAGCTCCGGTTTGCAAGAAGCCTACACCAAAGCATAAATTACCGCAGCATGTTGGTGCCATGTCATGAGACCATGCCAAGTTTCATGATTTTCAGCCGTGTTTTGGAATTACAGGAATTAAAAAACCAAGTTTCTCAATCTTTCCGGCCGAGCCACGACGCCCAGATGTTTGAATTTCACTCCCATCTCTTGCATGGGACCTAGAAACTCACCCAAGGACACACATGTGATTTTTCAAACAACTTTGGTGCAATGGAGCACGTGCTTCTAGTTCAAATTTGAATTATGCACACTAAATGCCCAGAAACTCAATTAATGTATAAAAAAGGCCAAACGAACACGAAATAATTCCAAAATTTAGCACAATACTTCTATTATCTGGCTGTGTAAAAAAATTAAGGTGGGAGAAGGCAGTGTACATATGTCGTTTCGCACATGGAGGTGACACGTTCCCTCTCATAACGAGGAGCCTTCTTGAGGGAAGCTCCAGTTTGCAAGAAGCTTACACCAAAGCTTGTCCCAATTCGTCCAAAAAATTTACTGCAGCATGTTGGTGCCATGTCATGACACCATGCCAAGTTTCATGATTTTTGGATTTACAGGAATTACAAAACCAAGTTTCTCAATCATTCCGGCCGAGCCACGGCACCCAGATGTTTGAATTTTATTCCCATCTCTTGCATGGGACCTATAAATTCACCCAAAGACACACATGTGATTTTTCAGCAAACTTTGGTGCATTGGAGCATGTGCTTGTAGTTCAAATTTGAATTATGCACATTAAATGCACAGAAACTCAATTAATGCATAAAAATGCCAAACGAACCCAGAATAATTCCAAATTTAAACACATGTACTCATTGCATGTTCACTGTACGTAAATGTTCTAGCAATTCAAACACCATCCTTTCCCTCCGTAACACCATTTTGTCTTTCAAAACATAATGAAAAAATAAGGTGTACCACAGACAGTTTACTAGAAAGAATCGTGTGGGATGCGATATAAAATATCTTGGCGCACCGTCTTGTCTGGCTTACGCAGGAAGCTTCATCGTCTACAGTCTACCGCCCCCGCTTGAACTACACTTGCGCGCTAGTTTCTCGTGGCACTGAGCGAAATTTTTTGGCCACCTCGGAAATATCTATCTCCCCGCCCCCTCCCTCCTACCAAAAGCCACATTTCCACTGTTCCTACTTGCTTTCCAAGTTCAAACCTTCACTTCTACTTACTGGCAGCTCAGCCTCCTCGCCGGCGACCCTTCTTCTTGCAGCGCTGCTTCCTCGCCGGCTACCCTTCTTCTTGCAGCGCCGCCTCCTTGCCGGCGACCCTTCTTCTTACAGCGCCGCCTCCTCGCTGGCGACCCTTCTTCTTGCAGCGCCGCCTCCTCGCCGGCGACCCTTCTTCTTGCTGCACGGACTCCTCGCCGCTGCCCCTTCTTCTTGCTGCGCGGCCTCGTCGATATGGTCAAGTAATCCACACCCCACTCACACCATCCTCCTCCTTTCCTGTCCCACACGCCCCGACTGACGGAGTGCCACCTTCCACTGAAATCACTGCCCCTCCTCCAATTAAGCGCCGCCCACAGCCATTTTACATGCAGTATAACATGGAGCTGAGTAGCATGCGGCCGCACGCACGAACGAGGTCGCTATGGCTGACATGCGGGTCGACCACCTGATCTTGGAGGAGCACCTCGTCTTCGAGGCCACCGTTGACACCGCCACGCGGTTGTCTACTTTAAAATACAATTCGTGATGTTTTCTCGAGGCCACCGCCAGTGCCTTCTAGTGATTTGTCCTCTGTAATGTTAATGTGCAATTTGATGTTCAATTAATAGTTTGGTCCTCTGAAATGTAATGTTCAGTTAACACTTTGGTCCAACAATTGCTACATTTCGTAGTACTATTCTCAAGCATTCTTTGTTTTGTTAACTATCTTATCTTCTAGTACATGTTTCTATTTTGCAATGTCGTGCTCAGTCAACTGTTTTGGCTCATTTGTTTTGCTGTCCATTTAACTGTTTGGTTTAGTTCTGCAATTTGATTTTCATTTGCTGCGGGTACAATTTTGTATTGTTATGCATGTGACACCAATCGAATTTGGCTGTACTCAATACATATTCTACTGATAGTATGGCAACTCTCAGTTAACCTGATCAAGATCTTCCTTATGTGTGTTGCAGGGAAACAATGGGAGACACTATGGTTTACCATCGAGGTTTGTTCAAGCAGGGTCCTTTGGCTAATAGCACATTAGTGTGCAGTTGCAGGAATCATTCTAATATTTAGGTTTCTTACAATTTGGTGTTGCACATGTAGGTCCTGCTGTCAGAGGCTTAGACCCACTGTTCGTCCCATTTTGCATATGGGGAAATGAGATGTCCATGAATATCAGTCAAGTCAAGAAACACAGAAAGATTGTTAGGATGAAGAAACTTGCGAAGAATAACAGCAAGATCTTTGTTTGCACAGTGAAGAAGACTTCAGCCAAGTATAGGATGGTACCAACTCTTTTACCTTGTTTTTACCTCTGGCGCCATTTCAAAATTTACAACAGCGATTTATGCATAGCTTTGTTTTCAGTACTTTTCAAAGCGGTTCACCGATGATTTGCTCTCAAACCACCTGCATGGTCAAGAGGCGAGCAAGGTATTCATTCAACACCCACGGTACAATATTGAAGTCTTGATAAAGAGGACGAAGGTTGGGCGGGCAATTATCCATAGCCACTGGCCTAAAGTAGCAAGGACATTCAACATTACAGAAGGCTCAATATTTGCCTTCCGCTTCTGCAGTTTCCCAGATGAGATTCATCTGTCTATTTACCGTGTATGATGCTACTTTCCAAAGGTTTTTGATGCTGCATGTGAAACTTGGTGCTGTTGTGTAATGGCGTAACTGAGTGCCGAAGCTATCTGATGTAATTAGATTATGAAATCCTGGTTGTTTTTATACGAATATGAAATATCTGGCGTGTTTTAAAGAAATATCAGTTTGATTAGTACAATAGGCTAATTACCCTGCTTATTGGGGTTTTCTATTGCAAACGATTACTCAGACGGCACCGTGGGCGATGAACTCAAACAACCCGCACGGTTTCTAGAAAGTAGACGTGTTCGATCAACTAACAATCACACATGGCTTTCGGCAGCGAACTGTTTGCGTTAGGCCACCTTGCACAAACATTTGCACACAAAGAACTGTGTGGGATGTACATACCTACGGAAATGATTTTCTGGGATTCACCATGTGGGATGTACATACCTACGGAAATGATTTCTGGGATTCACCGTGTGGGATGTACATACCTACGGAAATGATTTCTGGGATTCACCGTGTGGGATGTACATACCTATGAAAATGATTTCTGGGATTCACCGTGTGGGATGTACATACCCACAGAAATGATTTCTGGGATTCACCGTGTGGGATGTACATACCTACGGAAATGATCGGGTTTCCATGCCTCACCGATCGCACACGGCCCCAGCCTGGGTTCCACGAGGGCCTATCCCCGACGATTTCTGGGTCATGTGGGAAGGACCCCCCTTATCGCCCACACTCACTTGGCAATGGTTCCAAATGCCATCGCGGAAAGGGGTTTTAATCCGATTGTTTAGGACGTCGTTGTACCAGTGGATATGCATGATTGCTTATAGCCTCGTATTTCTTCTTTGATATTTGGGTTTTGTTTGGCCAACTTGATCTATTTATCTTGCAATGGGAAGAGGTGCTTTGTGATGGGTTCGATCTTACGGTGCTTGATCCCAGTGACAGAACGGGAACCAACACGTATGTATCGTTGCCATTAAGGATAACAAGATGGGGTCTATTTCTACATAAATAGATCTTGTTTACATAATGTCATCATTCTTATTTCATTACTCCATTTTTCCATGAACTTAATACACTAGATGCATGCTGGATAGCGGTCAATGTGTGGAGTAATAGTAGTAGATCCAGGCAGGATTCGGTCTACTAATCTTTGACGTGATGCCTATATAATGATTTCCTGGATATCGTCATGATTATTTGAAGTTCTATCAATTGCCCAACAGTAATTTGTTTACCCAGCGTATGCTATTTTTCTCGAGAGAAGCCACTAGTGAAATCTACGGGCCCCGGGTCTCTTCTTTATTACATTTGCCTTTGCGATCTATTTTATTTGCTTTTATTTTCATATCTATTAAACCAAAAATTCAAAAATACCTTGCTGCACTTTATTTTATTTGGCGTTCGATCTATCAAATCATTACAACTTTCTCACGTCCGTTTGCCAATTTCTGGCACCGTTGCCCGAAAGGGATTGACAACCCCTTTAACACGCCGGGTTGCGAGTATTTGTTATTTGTGTTCAGGTGCTTTTTACGTAGTGTTTCTTGGTTCTCCTACTGGTTCGATAACCTTGGTCTCATCACTGAGGGAAATACCTACGTCTCTGTGCTGCATCATCCCTTCCTCTTTGGGGAAATAGCGACGTAGTCTAGAGACATCACATGCCCATCAACATTTTCAACCAAGAGATCCTTAATTAACCATTGCAATTGAAGGTTATACTTCAATTTGTTCATAAGGTTTAGATGCCTTATTATTACTTTTATGAACCATAGTTGTAGCCTTAGAATGCTCCTTGATTTTAACAGGAAAAGGTGGCCTTTCAATAAAAGCAGTTGGTACAACAAGATTAGTAGCATGAGCCTGAATTTCAGTACTAGCAACAATAGATTCTTCACCAATCACTCCTATAAAGTATGGTGGAGTACCCACCTCCCTGGGCTCTCCTAGCACGAAGAGAGCTTCCAGGCCGTCCGTTGGCTGGTGGCTTGCCACAGGAGTTACCAGGGGCCGACAAGAGCCGTACGATCTGTCTGTACGGCTCACGCACGGGCGACCATTACAAAAAACACTTACATGATGATACACATTTGTCACGGTAGGTCATGTTTTCTATCATGCATGTACATCCATGACTATTTTATGACAGAATCAAAATAGTCATACATGTGCTTTCGCAGAAGTGTTCCATGACAAGAATCCATTTATCATCATGGAAGTGATTTCATCAAGGGTAACCAACACATGGCAGCCACCGCAACGGGTCGCTGTTAAGCTATCGGGTGCCGGTTTTGGATCTGATACCCGTTAATAGCCCCGACCAATAATGATTTTCTATGTGTCACTTTCTCATTCACAAACGGAACCACACGTCAGCTATGCATTGCGACAGATGTCATCCATCCAGCGGATGAGACACGCCTATGAAACATCGACACATTGCAAGGCCCAACAGTGGCCCATTTAGGTTAAAATGATCAGCCCACAGGACTTGGTCAAAAGTTAGCGGGCCGGGCCATTGAAATTCTATTAACGACATGTTTGCATATAGCCGATTTATGACCCGGGTACACGCGACCCGTTATGGCCTGTCAGAATTTAGCCCATTACGGTAATGTGGGCCATCCAATATGATTCCATCCCGTTGACACTTCCGGCCCATGTGTGGCCCATGATGTCTTTCAGCTCATATGCGAACATTGGTATCTCTTGACATTTTAACGACCCATGGTGATTCCGGCCCATAAAGAGTAAATGGCTTTGGACCCATTAACGGTGCATGATCCAGTTGGGCCATTCCATCCCGCATTCTCTTTCGTCCTATTAAGGGCCCATAATTTCTTAGCCTCATTTCAGGCCCGCAATTACTTTTGGTTCATTACCCGTCTGTTCTGCTACTGGGCCAAATTCATCCCGTGGTTACATTTGGCCCATTTGTGGCTCATTGATCCATTGGGTCGTTTCTCCCCCGTCATGTATTTCAGCCCATAAAGTCCTGTTATGCCTGTCGATAGTATTAAGCTCGTGATGTCTTGTGGCTTGTTATTGGCCCATTTTTTTCTAGGCCCATAAGCGGACCGTTTTGCTTTTAGCCTATTTATGGCCCATATTGCGGTCCGGGTGTGGCCCATGTATAGTACGACCCATGGTGGCCCATGAATCCCGCGACACGTAGGAGGCCCATGGTCACTATTGTAGGTAGGAGGCCAATGGTTACCATGGTCCATATGTGACCCATGGTTATTGCGGCCACTAGCAAACCGAGAAAATAGAACTGCAGTGACTATAAGCGAATAAATAAACAAGGCTACAAGGAAATAAACAAGCAAGCAACTAATGTTAGGCTATTAAACAGATTACATCCACTCGGCATCAAAGTTCTCCACCAGTGCAAACAAAGGAAACAACAACCAGCATATTACATACACTAGGCCTCAAAGTTGGCCACCAGTTCAAATAAATGTGGCAACAAAACAAGTCCATAACTGAAACCACTTTAGAAGAGCTCAAGAAACGTTATCCTGGGTACCCACCTTGTTCCCAATAAGCTTAGAAAGCTTATTAGCTTTCCCTTTTTTGGCGCTAAATCCTCTAACTCATGATGTTGCACCGGAAAGTATGCATCTGCATTCTGCAGGGACTTCCTGAGTCCTTTGGCTTCTTGTCGCAGCACAACTGATCGATGTCTTTCAACTTGTAGTTGAGACTCAACAAGTCGTACTGATTCAGTCCGTTATTTCGAAGAGCTTGTGCCAACGCTATTGGCCAGTAACTTGAACACTACATCAAGATAAGACTTTGGGGTTGTCTCGTTATCATCAACATAGTTTTCCTTATCTACTTTATCAGCTTGGTTGGAGACCAACATGGTTGTCTCACTATCTTGAACCTTATATGCATTACTTCCTTTACCATTACATAATGGGGTACTCTTCTCCAATATTCTGTCAACATTCTAAAAGAGGAACAAGAAGACACATAACAAGTTTAGAATGTAGTATATGAAACTCATTTTGGTACCAGTTCAATAGTAAGGTGGACATGAATATACTAACATGTCTTCTCTTGCAATGTAGTACATAATAACAACATGAAACAAACCTATATCTATGTACTATGGTCACCGTATTGTATATATCATCCTATTTTATGTTGCCAAATCAAGATAGAGACACAGTTCAAATCATATATGTTTACGACAAAGCAACATAGACATAATATAAGTGTGGGAAACTACACATCACTACTTGTAATGCGCATGATATGAGAAGATACTATTTATACAATTGAAACTAAAATCAACATAGAGCAACAAGTTACTACAACAAACCAATTAAAAAAAGGTTCAAAACATACATGTTGTGCCATTGGAGTTTCGATTGGATCCTTCAAATTTGAAATTAGTTTGTATGAGTAAATACAGTGATGCAAGAGCAAAGGAATATGCACCATAGCTATGGAGTCTGACCTGAGAACAATTGTTCTTCTTCTTGATGCGTGGAGTTAGGATTCATTGTGGTGGTCCTCGTGCTTTGGGAACTGCTAGTGTTTGCGTGCCCTGTGGTGGAGATGGTGTTATGTCAACTGGAACTAGATTACTATCTGCTGGAGTTGGAGTTAGATGGGATGTAGCTGGTTCTCTAAACAATGGGGTAGGAGTACAATCTACAAGAGTCTAGGTTATGTTTGGTGGGGCTTGTTCTTGGGCAAGTACAACCATGGTTTTATTTGCATCGACGGGTAGCACTCTCTTTTGTAAAGACCGTGTTTTTACTCCCTTAGATACTACCAGCACCCTCTCCAATTCAAATGGCCGATATATAAGAAATGTAATTGAATGTGTAGAGCTTGTATGATAGATAGATGAATGCATAGTGGGAAATAAAATAGGGCATCGAATAATTCACATATATGTTGTCTAACGAAACATGATAGCATGGCACAATTTCACATATATGATGGCTAACTAAACATGATAACATGACACAATTTCACATATATGATGGCTAACTAAACAGGATATAATGACATAATTCAAAATATGATGACTATCTAAACTGCAGGACATGACATAACTATATGATGTCTTTACTAAATATGTTGGCATGCCATAATTCACATACATGTAGTCTAAGTAAACAAGATGGCATGATATAATTCACATATATGATGTATATACTAAGCAGATGACATAAGCATATATGATGTCTAAAAAGCAGATGGCATTGAATACTGTGTATATGATGTTGAAAGATTGAGAATAGGGGTCTAAGGGGGTGATTAGACCCTTAACAAGTAAAAGTGGCAGTTTTTACGATTCTTCAAGTTAAGGTTGAGTTTAACACATGTTAATGGGCACACAATACATTTTACACAAGCATAGCAAGCGTATGGGCAGCGGAAAGATTAAAGCATGCAAGTGCAAGAATGTAAAGGGATGGGAATGGAAAGTGAAAACGCAATGGAGACCCGGAGATTTTTGGCGTGCCATTGATAGGTGGTGCTATCGTACGTCCACGTTGATGCAGACTTCAACCCACAAAGGGGAACGGCTGCGCAAATCCATGAGGGGTCCACCCATGAGGGGTCTGATTGCTTGTATATGTGTTGGTATTTCCCCGAAGAGGAGAGGATGATGCAGCACAGCAATAGTATGTATTTCCCTCAGTTATGAAACCAAGGTTATCAATCCATTAGGAGAACCAAGCAACACTATGTATACAACACCTGCACACAAATAACAAATACTTGCAACCCAACACGTAAGAGGGGTTGTCAATCCCTCCACGATATTGAGATAGATAAAATTGTATGTGATTTGATAAATAGATCTGGCAAAAAAAACAAAATAAAATAGATAAATAAAAGGTGCAACAAGGTATTTTTGGTTTTTGGAATAATAGATCTGAAAATAATATGATAGAAAATAGACCGCGGGGCCGTAGATTTCACTAGTGGCTTCTCTCGAGAAAATAGCATACGGTTGGTAAACAAATTACTGTTGGGCAATTGATAGAAGAGCAAATAATTATGACGATATCCAAGGCAATGATCATGTATATAAGCATCACATCGAAGATTAGTAGACCCACTCCTTCCTGCATCTACTATTATTACTCCACACATTGACTGCTATCCAGCATGCATCTAGTGTATTAAGTTCATGGAAAAACAGAGTAATGCAATAAGAATGATGACATGATGTAGACAAGATCTATTCATGTAGGAATAAACCCCATCTTTTTATCCTTAATGGCAACAACACATGCATGTCATGTCTCCTTCTGTCACTGAGAATAAGCGCCGCACGATCAAACCCATCACAAAGCACCTCTTCCCATTGCAATAAAAATCAATCTAGTTGGCCAAACCAAACCAAAGTTTCGGAGAAGAAATACGAGGCTATAAAGATCATGCATAATAGAGTTCAGAGGAGACTCAAAAAATATTCATAGATAGAACTGATCATAAACTCGCAATTCATCGGATCCGAACAAACACACCTAAAAAGTCATTACATCAAATAGATCTCCAAGAACATCGATGAGAACATTGTATTGAAGATCAAAGCGAGAGAGGAAGCCATCTAGCTACTGCCTACGGACCCGTAGGTTTGTGGTAAACTACTCATGCATCATCGAAGGATCACCAATGAGGATGATGAACCCCTCCGTGGTCGTTTCCCCCTCCCGCAAGGTGCCGGAATAAGGCTCTAGATTGGATCTCATGGTTCTAGAACTTGCGGCGGCTGGAATTGTTTTTCGTGACTCCTCTAGGGTTTCTGGAATATCTGGTATTTATAGAGCTGAGAGGTGGTGGAAAAGATCACCATGGGCCCCACAAGGCACTAGGGCGGGCCTGGGGCCTCTGGTGCGCCCTGGTTTCTTCTGGGCCCCACGGACCTCCACTGGTACACCTCCTGGGCTCACTGGGTATCTTCTGGGCAGAAAAAAAATCTCCAAAATGTTTTGCTGCATTTGGACTTTGTTTGATATGGATATTCTACGAAGTAAAAAACAAGCAAAAAACAACAACTGGCACTGGGCACTATGTCAATAGTTAGTCCCAAAATATGATATAAAGTTGCTATAAAATGAATGTAAAACATCCAAGATTGATAATATAACAACATGGAATAATAAAAAATTATAGATACGTTGGAGACGTATCAACATCCCCAAGCTTAATTCCCGCTCTTCATCTTGTAGGTAAATGATCAAAACAGAATTTTTGATGTAGAATGTTGCCTAACATGTTCATCACATATGCTTTTTCTTTTTTAGCATGGACATTTGGGCTTTTAGATTATTCAAAGCAATAGTCTATAATTGACATGAGGACATCAATACTCAAGCATATCAACAAGCAACCATGTCTTTCAAAATATCAACACTAAAGAAAGCTATCCCTTGCCCATCATGCTCAATCATTGATCCATTCATGAAACACACTCGAATATTAGCTACATCCAATGCAAAAGTATGATCATAGGGCTCCCTAGTTGGTGCTTTATAGGAGAAGATGGAGAATCAAATAAAAATAAAAATTACAAAAAGTAAATAGATAGGCCCTTCGCAGAGGGAACCAGACATTTGTAGAGGTGCGAGAGCTCAAAGCTTAAATTGAGATATAAAAATATTTTAAGAGGCATGCTTTTCCTGTCAACGAAAATGATCAAGAATTCCCAATACTTTCCATGCTAGATACATCATAGGCCGTTCCCAAACATAGAATGAAATTTATTCCTTTTCCACCATTCTTTCACAATCCATGGCTAGCCATATCCACGGGTGCCTTCCATACCAACACTTTCCAAGGAATTTATTATTTGATAACATAAAAAAAATCTTTTTCATTTCGGGACTAGGCATCCCTATTACCTTTCCACATTCTCGTGCAATGACAAGTGAATAAACATTCATATTGAGAATAGCGCATCTATCATGGAAAATATTGGCCACCCCCTGCCGCTTCATGAGCGGTACAGGCACACAAAAAGGAAATTCATTTTGAAAATTAGAGTTGGCACATACAAATTTACTTGGAATGGCATGGAAATACCACATATAGGTAGGTACGGTGGACTCATTGGCACAACTTGGTTTAAGGAGTTTGGATGCACAAGTAGTATTCCCACTTAGTACAGGGAAAGGCTAGCAAATAGATTGAGAAGCTACCAACCAAAAAACAAAAACGATCATAAACGAGCATTAAACATAACTAACACTGAATAATGCACCATAAGTAGGATGTAACTTCATTACATAACTATTGACTTTCGTGCTTGCATAGGGAATCACAAACCTTAACACCAATATTCTTACTAAAGCATAATTACTCACCAACATAACTCACAGATTACTGTCTCCATATCTCAAAACTATTGAAAGGAATCAAGTTTATTTTGTCCAATGATCCTTCATGAAAGTTTTTATTATATCCATCTTGGATATCTATCACTTTGGAACTAGTTTCATATATTACCATTGCTTATAACAAGCTCTCAAACAAATTTAAGTGAAGAACACGAGCTTAAGAATTTCATCTCTCAAAAATAATATAAGTGAAGCATGAGAGAATTTCTTTAAAAATGTACTAACTCTCAAATTGATCTAAGTGAATCATGAGAGTATTTCTTTCAAAAATTAAAGCACCACCATGCTCAAAAAGATATAAGTGATGCACTAGAGCAATTCCATAGCTCAAAAAAATTAAGTGAAGCACATAGAGCAATTCTAACAAATTATAGCATCATTATGGCTCTCTCAAATAGGTGTGTCCAGCAAGGATAATTGTGATAAACTAAAAAGCAAAACAAGCAAAGACTCATATAATACAAGACGCTCCAAGAAAAACTCATGATATGTGACGAATTAAAATATAGCTCCAAGTAAAATTACCGATGGTTGTTAGAAGAAAGAGGGGATGTCTTCCGGGGCATCCCCAAGCTTAGTTGCTTGGTTCTCCTTGAATATTAACTTGGGGTGCCATGGGCATCCCAAAGCTTTGACTCTTTTCACTCCTTATACCTTCATCCATCGCGATCTCACCCAAAACTTAAAAACTTCAATCACACAAAACTTAACAAAACCTTCATGAGATCCGTCAGTACAATAAAGCAAATCATCACTCTAAGTACTATTGCAAACCCATTCATTTTATTATTGCATTATACCTACTGTAGTCTAACTTTACCATGGCTTATACCCTTCAATACAATGCATAGATTCATCAAAATATGCACACAATGCAACGAAAATAGAATCTGTCAAAAATAGAACAGTCTGTAGTAATATGTACTTTAACCATATTTCTGTAACTCCAAAAATTCTGAAACTTTAGGACAACGTGAGCAATTCGTATATCAATCTTGTGTAAAAACTTCAGAATTTTTCGTCGCTCCAGCAAAGCACTTCAGTTCTGCTACCGGACGTAAAAGTTTCTGTTTTCCAACAAGATCAAATCAACTATCACCCAACATGATCCTAAAGGCTTTACTTGGCACAGACACTAATTAAAACATAAAAAATACAATCATATTAGAAGTATAATTGCATATTTATTGAAAACAGAAAATATAACTATTGGGTTGTCTCCCAACAAGCTCTTTCTTTATAGCCGTTAAGATAGGCTTGGAATTTTAAACCATCTACTATCAGCAATAGGATAATTTATATATGCTTCCAGAAGCCTTAATATTTCATTTCTTACCACTTCCTTCATCTTAGGATTTAATCGTTGTTTGTGATCAACAACCGTTTAGCATCAGGCTCCATATTTATTTTATGCTGACATAGAGTAGGACTAATGCCCTTAAGATCATCAAGAGTATATCCAATAACGGCACGCTGCTTCCTTAAAGTTTTCATTAATCTCTTTTCTTCATGCTCTGAAAGTTTAGCACTAATAATAACATGATATATCTTCTTTTCATCAAGATAAGCATATTTCAAAGTATCAGGTAATTGTTTAAGATCGAACACGGGATCACTCTTTGGTGGAAGAGGATCTCCAAGAATCTCAATAGGCAAATTATGTTTCAAAACAAGCATTTGTTTAAAGAATATCTCATCTATTTTGTTGCTTTCATTCATAAACATATCATTTTCATGGTCTAGCAAATATTATTCTAAAGGATCAGTAGGAGGCACGACAATAGAAGCAAGACCAATACTTTCATCTTTACAAGGCAATTCTTTATCACGAGGTTGTCTACGGAATTTGGAGAAATTAGACTCATGAGACACATGACCAAAATTAACACCGATCGTTTCTTTCTCACAATCTATCTTAGCATTAACAATATTCAAGAAAGGTCTATCAAATATAATGGGACAAAAATCATCTTTCAGGGAACCAAAAACTAGAAAATCAGTAGGGTATTTTATTTTCCCACCCAAGACTTCAACATCTCTAACAATCCCAAGTGGTGTGACAGTATCTCTATTAGCAAGCTTAATAGTAACATCAATATCTTCTATTTCAGCAGGTGCAATATCATTCATATTTTCTTGATATAAAGTAAAAGGGATTGCACTCACACTAGCACCTAAATCACATAAGCCATGATAACAATGATCTCCTATTTTAACAGAGACAACAGGCGTGCCAAGAACATGTCTATGTTTATCTTTTTCGTCAGGTTTAGCAACTCTAGCAGCTTCATCACAAAAGTAAATAACATACCCATCAATATTTTCACACAAGTATTCTTTAACCATAGCAACACTAGGTTCAACTTCAATTTGTTCAGATGGTGTAGGTGTTCTTGTATAACTCTTACGAACCACAGCCGAAGTTTTAGCATGCTGTTTTATCCTAACAAGAAAAGGTGGTTTCCCAACATAAGCAGTAGGAAGAACTGGATCAACATCATAAGTAATGGTTTCTTCTTCTTCAACTTTAATGGGTTCTACTACTTTCACTTCAATGGGAGGATGATATTTAAACCACTTCTCCTTAGGGAGATCAACATGAGTATCAAATGATTCACAAAAAGAAGCTACTATCTCAGAGTCAAGTCCATATTTAGTGATAAATTCACGAAATACATTGGTATCCATAAAAGATTTAACATAATCAAACTCAAGGTTTATACCTGACTCCTTAACATCGTTGATCTCCCAATCATCAGAGTTGTGTTTTATTATTTCCAAAAGATCCCATTTGAATTCAATAGTCTTCTTCATAAAAGAACCAGTAAAAGAAGTATCGAGCATGGATTGATCATTATGAGAAACCCGAGCATAAAAATTCTGTATAATGATTTCTCTTGAGAGCTCATGATTGGGGCATGAATATAACATTGACTTAAGCCTCCCCCAAGCTTGAGCGATACTTTCTCCTTCATGAGGCCAAAAATTATATATATAATTCTGATCACAACGAACCAGATGCATAGGATAAAACTTCTGATGAAATTCCATTTTCAATCGGTTGTAATTCCAAGCTCCAATATCATCCCATAGCCTATACCATGTCAATGCTTTTCCCTTCAAAGATAAAGGGAAGACCTTCTTCTTGACTTCATCCTTGGGTAAACTCGCAAGCTTAAATAATCCACAAACTCCATCCACATAGATTAGATGCATATCAGGATGTTGTGTTCCATCTCCTGCATAAGGATTAGCTAGTAGTTTCTCTATCATACCCTAATGAATTTCATAATAAATATTTTCAGTAGGTGCAGTAGTTTGAGGAGCAACTCTTTGCTCTTCCAGTCGAGGTGAAGATACCCCGAACAAGCCCCTCAAAGGATGATTTTCCATAGTGACAAGTGACAATAAATTTCACCACGTAGTATAAATGTTTCCTTAGGAAATTTCACTTACCAAAGGTGCTTCACTCCCCGGCAATGGCGCCAGAAAAGAGTCTTGATGACCCACAAGTATAGGGGGTCAATCGTCGTCCTTTTGATAAGTAAGAGTGTTGAACCCAATGAGGAGCAGAAGGAAATGACAAGCGGTTTTCAGCAGGGTATTTTCTGCAGGCACTGAAATTATCGGTAACAGATAGTTTTGTGATAAAATAATTCGCGGGTAATAAGTAACAAGTGTAGCAAAGGTGCAGTAGGGTGGACCAATCCTTTTTATAGAAAATGATAAGCTTGGATGAAATCTTATATAAAGCAAAGCGCTACCGAGGACACATGGGAATTACTGTCAAGTTAGTTTTCATCATGCTCATGTGATTCACGTTCGTTACTTTGATAATTTGATACGTGGTTGGACCGGTGCTTGGGTGTTGTCCTTACTTGGACAAGCCTCCCACTTATTATTAACCCCTCTCACAAGCATCCACAACTACGAAAGAAGAATTAAGATAAATCTGACCATAGCATGAAACATGTGGATCCAAATCAGCCCCTTACAAAGCAACGCATAAACTAGGGTTTAAGCTTGCGTCACTCTAGCAACCCATCATCTACTTGTTACTTCTGAATGCCTTCCCCTAGGCCCAAATCATGGTGAAGTGTCATGTAGTCAACATTCACATAACACCACTAGAGGAGAGACAACATACATCTCATCAAAATATCGGACGAATACCAAATTCACATGAGTACTTATAACAAGACTTCTCCCGTGTCCTCAGGAACAAACGTAACTACTCACAAAGCATGTTCATGTTCAAGATCAGAGGGGTATTGGATATCATTAAGGATCTGAACATATGATCTTCCACCAAATAAACCAACTAGCATCAACTACAAAGAGTAATCAACACTACTAGCAACCCATAGGTACCAATCTGAGGTTTTGGGACAAAGATTGAATACAAGAGATGAACTAGGGTTTGAGAGGAGATGGTTCTCGTGAAGATGTTGATGAAGATTGACCCTACCTCGATGAGAGGACCATTCATGATCATGATGGCTTCGACTTCCCCCTGCCGGAGGGAAGTTTCCCCGGTAGAATAGCTCCACCGGAGCCCTAGATTGCTTCTGCCCAAGTTCCGCCTCGAGACTGCGGCGCTTCGTCTGGAAAGCTCTCCTCTGTTTTTTTTTCTAGGTTAAAACCCTCCATATAGCAGAAGATGAGCACTAGATGATGGCCAGGGGGGCCACAAGCCCTGGGGCGCGCCCTGGGGGGTAGGGCGCCCCCCCAGGCTTGTGGCCTCCTGGTGGGTCCACTTCTATAACTTCTTCGCCCATATATTCCAAAATAATTCTCCGTAAAGTTTCAGGACATTTGGGGTTGTGCAGAATAGGTCTCTCGGATTTGCTCCTTTCCCGTCCAGAATTCCAGCTGCCGGCATTCTCCCTCTTCATGTAAATCTTTTAAAATAAGAGAGAAAAGGCATAAATATTGTACCATAATGTGAAATAACTTCCCATAATGCAATAAATATCAACAAAAAAGCATGATGCAGAAATGGACGTATCACATATCGATCCTACAACCCTCGTCTCTCCTGTCGGGTTTGCACAAAAACCTGTCAGTTACTACTCTCCACCGTGGTGAGGCATATTTCCTCGCGTTCCCTCTTCCTATTTGGTTCAGCATGTTCCCAAATTGGCTATAAAATAATGGAGAGCGTATATATGTTCATTATCTACCTTCCTAACTAGTACACATAAGTTGTGTTTGTTCCAATTAGTTATTGTCGATTTACAGATCGTGGGCGCCGAGTCATACAAAATGAACAAATTAGCCGTACATTTTCCAAATTATTACATGACATGTTTAGATAGCTTGCTACCAAGTTGAAAGCTTTATACTTATCCCCTTTTTCTGAATTTTGCATGTGTTGTCCGTAGATGCCGAGTAGCAGCGACAACACTCATGCTTCAGGCGATTGCTACTTGTGAGCTGCGGTGAGATTTCCCCGAAGAAGAGATGATGAGGTAGTACAGTAGAGATAAGTATTTCCCTCAATTAAGAACCAAGGTTATCAATCCACTAGGAGAACCAAGCAACACCTCGTCAGTAGTACCTACACACGAAATAACAATTACTTGCACCCAACACGAACAAGGGGTTGTCAATCGCTTGGCGGTTAATTGCAAGGATCAACTCTCGTAGTGATAGATAGATAAACAAAAATACAAAATAAAATAAAGTAAATAAAATTGCAGCAAGGTATTTTTGGATTTTAATATATGATAAAGTTAGACCCAGGGGCCATAGTTTTCACTAGAGGCTTCTCTCGTGAAGATATCATGTGGTGGGTAAACAAATTACTCTTGGGCGTTTGATATAAAATCAAAAAATCATGAAGATGTCCAAGGCAATGATCATGTATATAGGCACCATATCCAAGACAAGTAGACCGACTCCTGCTTGCATCTACTACTATTAATCCCCACATGGACCGCTATCCAGCATGCATCTAGAGAATTAAGTTCATAAAGAACAGAGTAACGCGTTAAGCAAGATAAAATGATGTAGACACAGTAAATCCAATCAATATGAATAAACCCCATCATTTTACACTTAATGGCAACGATACAAATATGTGTCATGTCCCCTTCTATCACTGGGATTGAGCACCGCAAGATCGCACCCATCAGAAAGCACCTCTCCCGTTGCAAGATAAATCAATCTAGTTGGCCAAACCAAATCAATAGATGGGAGAGAAATACAAAGCTATAACAATCATGCATAGAAGAGTGCAGAGAAGACTCAAATAATATTCATGGATAATCTGATCATAAACTCACAATTCATCGGATCCCAACAAACACACCGCCAAAAGAATTACATCGAATAGATCTCCAAGAACATCGAGGAGAACATTGTATTGAAGATCAGAGAGAGAGAGAGACAGAAGAAGCCTTCTAGCTACTAGCTATGGACCCATAGGTATGTGTAAACTACTCACACATCATTGAAGGGGCAGTAAGGTTGATGTAGAAGCCCTCCGTGATCGATTACCCCTCCGGTAGAGTGCCGGAAAATGCCTCCAAAGGGGATCTCACAAGAACAGAATTTGCGGTGGTGAAAAAACTATTTTGGGTGGCTCTTTGTTGGTTTCCCGATTTTAGAGAATGTATAGAGGCGAAATTAGGTCAAATGAAGCAAAGATGGGCCCACGAGGCACCAGGGTGCCCCTAACCCCTGGGCGCACCCTGGTGGCTTGTGGCTACCTCCTTCACCTTCTGACTTCCTCTAGAAGCTTCTAGTGTATCTTATGTCCAGAAAAAAATTCATCAAAAATTATCATGGCATTTGGACTTTGTTTAGTGCTGATTTCCTAGAAAACCAAAAACAGGCAAAAAACAACAACTAGCACTTGGTACTAAGGAAATAGGTTAGTCTGAAAAATGGTATATAATTGCATATAAAACATACAAGATTCATACTATAATAGCATGGAACAATAAAAAATTATAGATACATTGTAGACGTAACAAGCATCCCCAAACTTAATTCCTGCTCATCCTTGAGTAGGTAAATGATAAACAAGATTTTTGATGTGGAATGCTAGCTAACATGTTCATAATCTAATATCTCTTTTGTGTCACGAATATTTAGATCCGAATGATTCACAGCAATAGTCTATAATTTAACATAAAGTCATAAATACTTAGGCATCCCAACAAACAATCATGTCTTTCAAAATATCAATGCTAGAGAACATTATCCCTACAGAATCATATAGCCTTGTCATGCTCCATCTTCTTAACACAAAGTATTTATCATGCACAACCCCAATGACAAGCCTAGCAAACGGTTCATACTTTTAATGCGCTTCAGCTTTTTCAACCCCCACGCAATACATGAGCGCAAGCCATGGATATAGCTCTACGGGTGGAGTAGAGTATGGTGGTAGAGATAATATGGAGAAGACAAAATACAGAAAGCGTCACATCGACGAGGCTAATCAACAGGCTATGGAGATGCCCATCAATTGATGTCAATGCAAGGAGTAGGGATTGCCATGCAACGAATGTACTAAGAGCTATAAGTGTACGAAAGCTCAAAAAGAAAACTAAGTGGGTGTGCATGCAACTTGCTTTCTCATGAAGACCTCGGGCATTTGAGGAATCCCGTCATTGGAATATACAAGTCAAGTTCTATAATGAAAAATCCCACTAGTTATATGAAAATGAAAGCATAGGAGACTATCTATATGAAAACATGGTGCTACTTTGAAGCACAAGTGTGGAAAGGATAGTAACATTGCCCCTTCTCTCATTTTCTTTTTTCTTCTTTTTTTACTCTTTTTTTCCTTTTTTTCTTCTGCTCTTTTTGGCATCTTTTTTTCTTTTTCATCCGGATTCTCATCCTGACTTGTGGGCACTTGTAGTCTCCATCATCCTTTCCTCACTTGGGACAGTTGTCTAAAAATGAATAATTATGATCATCACACTTCTATTTACTTAAAACTCAAAAAAATTACAACTCGATACTAGAACAAAATATGACTCTATAGGAATGCCTCTCGGAGTGTACCAGGATGTGCAATGATCTAGCGTAACATGTATAAGAATGATGAACGGTGGTTGAGCCACAAATACTATGTCAGCTATATGATCATGCAAAGCAATATGGCAATGATGATGTGTTTCATAAAAACCGAACGGCGGAAGTTGGATGGCAATATATCTCAGAATGGCTATGGAAATGGCATAATAGGTAGGTATGGTGGCTGTTGTGAGGAAGATATAAGGAGGCTTATGTGTGATAGATCGTATCATATCACAGGGTTTGGATGCACCGCACGAAGTTTGCACCACATCTCAAGGTGAGAAAGGGCAATGCATCGTACCCAAGAGGCTAGCAAATTGCGGAAAGGCAAGAGTGTGTAGAATCCATGGACTCACATTAGTCATAAGGAACTCACATACTTATTGCAAAAGTTTATTAGCCCTCGAAGCAAAGTACTACTACGCATGCCCCTAGGGGATAGATTGGTAGGAAAATACCATCGCTCGTCCCTGACGCCACTCATAAGGAAGACCATCAATAATAAATCATGCTCCAACTTCATAGCATAACTAGAGACTATACATGCATGCTTCAGGAATCACAAGCCTTAACACCAATATTCTTACTAAACCACAATCATTTACTAGTACCTCCTACATATCACCATCTTTATATCGCAAAACTATTGCAAGGAATCAGACTTATCATATTTAGTGATCTACATGAAAGTTTTTATTATATCCCTCTTGAATGCCTATCATATTAGGGCCAAATTCACAACTTGTGCATATTGCCATTACTATCATCAACTCTCAAAAAGATAAGTGAAGCATGAGAGTGCAACTATTTCTTTAAAATATAACCACCGACGTGCTCTAAAAAATATAAGTGAAGCACTAGAGCAACTGCCTAGCTCAAAAGATATAAGTGAAGCACATAGAATATTCTAATAAATCACGAATAATGTGTGTCCCTCTAAAAAAAGTGTGTTCAGCAAAGATGATTGTGGAAAACTAAAAATAAAACAAAGCAAAGACTCATATAATACTTGACGCTCCAAGCAAAAAAATCATGTGATGAATAAAAATATAGCTTCAAGTAATATTACCAATAGTTGGTAGAAGAAAGAGGGGATGCCATCTGGAGAATACCCAAGCTTAGATGCTTGGGAGTCCTTGAATATTACCTTGGGGTGCCACGGGCATCCCCATGCTTAGTCTCTTACCAATCCTTATTCCTTCATCCATCGTGATCTCACTCAATACTTGAAAACTTCAGCACACAAAACTCAACAGAAAACTCATGAGATCCATTAGTATAATCAAGTAAATCACCACTTTAACTATTGTTATAAACCCATTAATATTTTAATATTGCATAATACCTACTGTATTCTAACTTCACCATGGATTATACCCTCCCCCCGATACAATCCATAGATTCATCAAAACAAGCAAACATGCAACGAAAATAGAATATGTTAAAAATAGAACATTTTCTAGTAATTTGAAGAATGACTATACTTATATAAATCCAAAACTTATGAAACATTAAGGCAACATGGTAAATTTGAATATCAATCATGTGTAAAAGAATTCAGAATTTTATCATGCTCTGGTGAATTTTAAAATTCTGATACTGGACGCAAAAGTTTCTGTTTTTTAACAAAATCAAAGCAACTATCATCCAAATCATCCAAAAAGCTTTACTTGGAACAAACACTAATTTAAACACAAAAACACAACCATAGCTGTACCATAATTTTGTGCACACCAAAAAACATGAAAGATAACTATTGGGTTATCTCCCAACAAGCTCTTTCTTTAAAGCCACTAAGATAGGCTTTGAGATTTCAATGATGCTCACAGGAAAGACAAGAATTGAAACACAAAGAGAGCACCATAATACATGTGAAAAACACATTTAATTCCAACATACTTCCTATGCACAGGCATTTTATGAGCAAACAAATTATCAAGACAAGAAATATGTAGGATATGCAAGGGAGAAGAATAGACATTGACGATCTCACCATAACGAGAGGTAATTTAGTAAAATGAAAATTTCTACAACCATATTTTCCTCTCTCATAATAATTACATGTAGGATCATCATCAAATTCAACAAAGTAGCTATCGTATAAAATTTTCTCTTGATGATCCACATGCATAAAAGTCTTATAATCTTCCAAGATAGCGGGGTTAACATTAACTAAAGTCATGACCTCTCCAAACCCACTTTATCAATAATTTCATAAGATTGAACACTCTCCAAATATGTGGGATTCTTCTTTTCTAAAGTTGACACTCTTCCAGACCCACTTTCACTATTATTTCAAACATTATTACCAATTTGATATTCATAATGAGGCTTAAATAAATTTTCAGGATCATAAGAAGCATTATCACCCCAATCATGATTGTTACAATAAGTAGTTGACTTAAAAAAATCATCATCCCCAAGCTTGTAGCTTTGCACATTATTAGCACAATTGCCATTAATAGAATTTACCATCATTGCAACCATGCTTTTCATTCAAGGGGCTATCAAGTGTGGGTGCAATAGCAATAATTTCATTTTTAACAAGTTCATCTCCATAAGCATCATAAATATTGGCATCATGGCCACAAGAATGGCAAGCATAAAATTCATCAAAAAGGGATATTTCCAGTGATTGACATGATCATAATTATCAATAGATTCCTGCATATATTATTCTCTTCCAAAGCAGCAGACAGTCTCCCAATGAATTAACTAATAGGTGCATTAGAAGCATGGTATTCATAGCAATATATAAATATGGAAACAAATTCAGATTTGTAGAGAGTAGCATCATACTTCTCAATCAAAGAAGCAACTTCATAAGCACCCTTAAAAGCAACAGATTCTTCAATTTGTTCGACAACATAATAACTATAAATACATTTAGCATAAGAAGAAAAGATTTCATTATCATTAAACTCACATAGGTTGGGAAGGTGATTTTTAGGTTCTCGGGGCAACAAGTAAAATCATGAAATTCACATAGACTCCAAGCATAGCAAAACAAACAATTTATTTGATCCCATAAGAGTCTCCCTTTTTTAGACAAAGGGTGACGCATAAAATGAGCATGCTCATCTAATGATTTTCCCTCAACCAAACTGGTTGGGGTTTCAGCACGAGCACAAATGGATCAAAGATGATCCAAGTAAAACACTTTAAGTGGGTCCATATATCTTTACTTTTCCTTTACTTTTCTGTTTTTGGTGTGTTGACATGAAGGCAAAAAGCAAGAAAACGAGCAAAAAGGCAAACGGAAAATATTTTTGTGTTTTTGTGAAAATGCTTTAGAAGTGGGGGAGATGAAAACGAGAGGCAAATGGCAAATAATGTAAATACAAGGAGATGAAAGTTTATGTGATGGTACTTGATAGATGTTGATGATGTCTCCCAATCAATGGCGCCAGAAATTCTTCCTGCTACTTGTGAGTTGCGTTGGGATTTCCTTGAAGAGAGAGGATGATGTAGTATAGTAGAGATAAGTATTTCCCTCGGCAAAGAACCAAGGTTATCAATCCAGTAGGAGCACCAAGCAACACCTAGTTAGCAGTACCTACAGACAAAATAACAAATACTTGCACCTAACTCAAACAAGGGGCTATCAATCCCTTGGCGGTTAATTGCAAGGATCAAATCTCATAGTTATAGATAGATAAACAAAACACAAAATAAAATAAAGTAAATAAAATTGCAGCAAGGTATTTTTGTATTATAATATATGATAAAGATAGACCGGGGGGCCATAGTTTTCACTAGAGGCTTCTATCTTGAAGATAGCATATGGTGGGTAAACGAATTACTGTTGGGAAATTGATAGAAAAGAGAATAATCATGATGATATCTAGGGCAATGATCATGTATATAGGCGTCATGTCTGAGACAAGTAGACCGGCTCCTGCCGGAATCTACTACTTGTCGTCGAAAACAACGGCCACCTATGGGGCCATGAGCCCCTTGTGGTTCGGCAGGGGGATGAGCACATTGCACAAAGAGCGGAGAACGTCGCGCAGCACATCAGACATCACACGGGCGATTTTACCCAGGTTCGGGCCACCGCAAGGCGTAAAACCCTACTCCTGCTTTCGTGGATTGATGGTGGATTGTGGTGGAAGCGCAGCGCTCTAGCCTGGCAGGGTTGCTCGGGGCGAGAACGGCTATGCGCGTACGAGTGTACAAGGGTCCGAATCCTTTCTATGGTGGCCATGGTTTCCTTTTCTAGATCAAGGGGTCACCACAGTGGCAAATCAGTCATTGTGCACTGATTAGATTGCAACAGTGCTATCATACCTAAATCTGCAGACATGGCAGAGCGCATTAAATGTGCCGCTTAGTGTCACATCATGGCCTACCCGGCAAGCCTTGCCAGGCTGCTCGGCCACCTTCTCTCCTGTCTGCGTGCCACGTCGCTGGACGGATGTCATTTGGAGATGATTTCCGTAGGAAGTGGCTTCCATGTGGAAAGAAACAACCACTTAGTCACCTTGGGGCTTGACACTGCACCGGTCGATGACTTGCATCGATGTGAGGTGGTGCGGTGGAGACTTGGTGGGGTGGTTTGCCTTCGTAGGCCCCGGCAGGCCTGCCGGGGCGGTCTTGAGGTTTGCTTCTGGGGTAACCTTGACCTCGCCAGGCTCGCCTGCCCGGCAAGGGAGGTTTTCCTTTAGTGGTGTCTTGCTCCTTTAGTATGACTTGGTCTTCTTGATCTGCACTATTATTCTTCATAGAGCTGATCTCTTGTGCTTGTTCTGGTCTTGGATGCTGCAAACTTGCCGGGTTGGCAGCTTGCTGTCCGTGCACAAGTCAGGGGAAACATACGCCCCTGTTTCTGTACCCCGACGTAATCCCCTGGGTCTGAGCCATACATGCCGCTGGGCACGTTGGGTTAGGCCCCAAACAGTGCATGGACACATGGCGGAAAAACGCTGCGCGTGCGGCGATTTGTCATGATAATTAGTTAATGTGAAATGGTAGCTTTCTGAAGAGTCGCGCCCTCCCCCACGTTCTTTCCAAAAGAAAGGAAAACGCGGAAGGGCACTGCCCATTCGTTGCCCGCTTCGCTCCTCCATCATCTTCTTCCGCAAGCGAAACAACCGCTCTTCCTCCTCGCCCATACTCGCCGCCGGTCCCCCATACTACTACATTCCCCCATCCCCGTAACAACTTGAAGAGATGGGGAAGAAGGTAGCCACCAAAGGGAAGCAGACGACCACCAAGAAAGAGGCGGTTGCTAAAGGGAGCAAGAGGGCAATGGAGCTGGACAAAAGGCGGAGGGGAGATGTCGTCTTCTTCCCATCGAATCTGGACGGTGGGGTGCCGGAAGCAAGGTACGGATACCTGTGGAGAGGAAAGTCCCGAAAGGGCACGGTGCACCCAAAGTTCTGGCGGAGGGAAAAGAGGACCAGCCAGATTCATACCGATTCTTCTGTGTGTATTTCATCTGCGGCCTCTGCCCTCCCTTCTCAAATTTCTTTGAAGCAATGATGTTGATCTATGGATTTAATCTTCTGGATTTCACGCCAAACACAATGGCGTGCATGGCAATTTTTGCCACTTGTTAGAGAACTTTGTTGGAGTCACCCCCAATGTCGATTTGTTCATGAACTATTTCTTCCCGTGGGTGGAGAACAAAGCCCATCGCTCCGGGAACATAAGTTGGATGTCACGGGTGGCGAGGGGAAACTGGGATTACCTCCTAGGTCAGCAGCGGGGCAGATGGGAGGAATGGAGAGCAGATTGGTGCTGGATTCAAGATTGGAAGGCCCCAGATTTCTGCCAAGCTCGGACAGAGTGCATCAAGCGCGGCCACGATTGGAGGGAATTCGGCCTCTCCGACGATAGGCTTCGCCTAGCAATAAACAAGATTACTCATCTAAAGGCTGTCGGGCTAACTATCGAGCATGTGGGAGCCGGTTTCCTCCTTCGTTGCATCGCACCCCTGTAGAAGAGGGATAGGTTTGCCTGGGAGTATGGAAATGCAGCGGATAGGATGAGATTGCTCCCTGGCTTGGCCAACAATCTGTTAGTCTATGGCCACACTTGGTTGTGTGACCAATTGTTTGGCAGCTTCGGGCTGTTCAAGAAGCCGACAAATGTCGTCTCACTGCATATCAATTCTGCCAGGGACCAGATCTTGAACTGGATGCCGGATTGCAATTGTCATGGAGTTTCGGGTGACTAGAAGTTACCCATGCTCGATGAAGAGCTCGTGTGGTCCTCCGTCCTAGTGGAAAGGGCTAACAGGGTGGAGTCCAACATGTACAAGTGCACCTCCAAGGTGGAGGCGTATATCAGGAAGCGGATAGAGGAGGAGAGGGTGCTTAGGGCTGCTGTGATGGCGAAGGTCAAGAAGGCGGCAAAGGGAAAGGAGGAGGCTAAGTACGAAGGCTCCTCCCACAACAGGAGCAAGGTGCAAGCCACGGAGGAGGCTGCCGGGGATGATCCTATCGGGGGTGAACATGTTGGGGATGAGCCTGCCGGGGATGAGCCTTCCGGGATGGAAGCTCTATACACCGTGGCGGTAGAGGCCCAGGAGGAAGAGGAGGATGAGGGGGTGGAGCAGCCTGAGGAGGATTGGCTCGCGGCAGGCCCTCAAGCCCCCAAACCAGACTTGGACCAGCGCCCTCACAGGCGGGCTGCCAATTGGGGAACGACAGTTCTAGACCCTGCGCCTGCTGCCAAAAAGGTGAAAAAGATTGCCACCAATAGCAGCAAAGAGGATGTGGTGCGCTGGCAGTCCTCCCGCCTCGCTGAGTCAGGGCTTGAGAGCGCCAACGGCACCATCGAAGACCTGAAGGCCAGGATCGGCACCTTGGAGAGCTCGGCAGGATCCAGCGGGGCCCGTGAGAAGCAGCTGACGAAAGACCTGGACACCGCAAGGTGCCTTCGGTAGGATGCAGAGGACAAGTTGGAGAATCACTCCGAGCAGGTTGACCTCTGGATCAAGAGCTTGTTCGACATTGCCGGGCGTCTCACTGCTTAGACTGTAGCGATGGGCATGGAAGGGCCAGTCTTTTCGGCTAGCAGGTGATACATCCATTTTGCATCATGCTTTTATATCGATATTTATTGCATTATGGGCTATTACTACACATTATGTCACAATACTTATGCCTTTTTTCTCTTATTTTACAAGGTTTACATGAAGAGGGAGAATGCCGGCAGCTGGAATTCTGGGCTGGAAAAGGAGAAAATATTAGAGACCTATTCTGCACAACTCCAAAAGTCCTGAAACTCAACGAAAGTCAGTTTTGGAATATAATAAAAATATTGGGCGAAGAAAGCACCAGAGGGGGGGGCACTCCCTGTCCACGAGGGTGGAGGGCACGCCCCCTGCCTCTTGGGCCACCTGGAAGCCTCCCGATGCCCATCTTCTGGTATAAGGAGTCTTTCGCCCTGGAAAAAATAAGAAGGAAGCTTTCGGGACGAAGCTCCGCCGTCTCGAGGCGGAACCTGGCGAAATCAATCTAGGGCTCTGGCGGAGCTGTTCTGCCGGGGAAACATCCCTCCGAGAGGGGGAAATCGTCACCATCGTCATCACCATCGATCCTCTCATTGGGAGGGGGTCAATCTTCATCATCATCTTCACCAGCACCATCTCCTCTCAAACCCTAGTTCATCTCTTGTATCTGATCTTTGTCTCAAAACCTCAGATTGGTACCTGTGGGTTGCTAGTAGTGTTGATTACTCCTTGTAGTTGATGCTAGTTGGTTTATTCGGTGGAAGATCATATGTTCAGATCCTTTATGCATATTAATACCCGTCTGATTATGAACATGAATATGATTTGTGAGTAGTTACGTTTGTTCCTGAGGACATGGGAGAAGTCTTGTTATAAGTAGTCATGTGAATTTGGTATTCGTTCGATATTTTGCTAAGATGTATGTTGTCTTTCCTCTAGTGGTGTTATGTGAACGTCGACTACATGACACTTCACCATTATTTGGGCCTAGGGGAAGGCATTGGGAAGTAATAAGTAGATGATGGGTTGCTAGAGTGACAGAAGCTTAAACCCTAGTTTATGCGTTGCTTCGTAAGGGGCTGATTTGGATACACATGTTTCATGCTATGGTTAGGTTTACCTTAATTCTTCTTTCATAGCTGCGGATGCTTGCGAGAGGAGTTAATCATAAGTGGGATGCTTGTCCAAGGAAGGGCAGTACCCAAGCACCGGTCCACCCACATATCAAATTATCAAAGTAACGAACGCGAATCATATGAGCATGATGAAAACTAGCTTGACGATAATTCCCATGTGTCCTCGGGAGCGTTTTCCTTTATATAAGAGTTTGTCCAGGCTTTTCCTTTGCTACAAAAAGGATTGGGCCACCTTTCTGTAACTTATTTACTCTTCTTACTTGTTACCCATTACGAATTACCTTATCATAAAACTATCTATTGCCGATAATTTTAGTGCTTGCAGAGAATACCCAACTGAAAACTGCTTGTCATTTCCTTCTGCTCCTCGTTGGGTTCTACACTCTTACTTATCGAAAGGACTATGATAGATCCCCTATACTTGTGGGTCATCAGCAGGCAGGAGGTCCCCAACGTCAAGCTAGGGTTCTTCTTCAACGAGCTTGGTCGACAAGCTGAAGGCGTATGAAGAGGAAAGGGCCAGTCGCTTCGCGACTGAATACTGAAGCTTGCCCGCGACGTCGTCTTCATGGTTTTGAGCAACATCATCTTCCGTCATCCAGACATCGACCTCGTTGATGGCTTCAAGAAGCCGCTGGAAGGCGCTGATGTTCCTGCCGCCGAGGAGAAGGCTACCCCCCTTACTGCCAAGGTCCTTTCCGTCCCAACGGATCCACGCGGTCGCCAGGCCCGGCGCTGAACTATTATCTTCACCGCACTGTCCTGTAATAAAACATGATGCATGTCCTATGTTTAGACATCGTTTTATTTATGCTCGCATGAAACTGATGTTCTTGCTTAATCTTAATTGCGTATTTATCCCTCTAGAGCTCGCCTGTCAGTGTTCGTATGATTAGTCCTTATATATGTTTTGGTTGCCTGCCGGTATCATATTTGCCACGATTGTCATAAGGGGCAGGCCCTTAGCTTTCATCTTGGCATGGATGCATCCCGGCAGGCTTTTCCTTGGTAGTTCTTGATGCAGCCGCTCATTCTACGAGCAGGCTCAAAACAGAACGAGGGTGCGGACAGAGAAACTAGCAAGGTGCATTACACGAAGGTTTTCCTCATACGAAAACTTTGATACCTAAGGGATAAACAAATGCGAAATCTTAAACTCAAAAGAGAGCAATGACTACGTGGACTTAGCTTTTGTCCTTGCTACTCCCCATCCCCTTCATCTGCGAACGCTTGCCGCGTTTCCATGCCTTGGGAAGGATGGATGTTGTGCGTAGTTCTCTGGCTCCCGACAGGGGCCGATAAGAAAAAAAATCTTATGTATCTGGCGGTGGCAGGACGCGGTGCAAGGTACGACCGGTTTTTCTCTCCTCCACTCCATACTTTTCAAACAATCTGGTAGTGGTTGGCATAGAAGTCACAGTAATGTTGACGGCCTTGCCGGAGCACACTTGCCGGGGCATCGATCAACGGATTCGCACCGGCGCTCCAGTCAAGATTTCCCTAAGTAGGGTCAATACTGAACCGAGTTTCATGTGGTACTCATCGACGTTGATGATGCTAAAACCCAGAGTGGGTAGATTGTCGATAAGTCAGTAGTGGTGGAAAGAGGAACCTTGTACCTATGCGCTTTGTCCCTTTCCCCTGGACGGGGCCTGCATGGTGACCACGCCGCCCAAACCCAGGGGTTGGTTTTCCGCTGCAGTTATTGATTCTTGCCACTGCAGCAGCTGTGGCGGAGGGAAGTGATGAAGATTGGACGAGGTGTGTGGGGGGGGGGGGGAAGCGACATCGCTTCCCCTCTCCACCCCCATAACCTCACACCTTTTCTCGGGTGTCACGGAGGACAAAGCCATTGATGAAGAAAATGACGATGAAGACAACGCGATGTGTACGCTTCTTGGGTTCGCGCAAGCACCTTCCCCTACCTGGCGCGCCAAAGATGTCGTGGGAAACCACGACCACCTATGGGTCCATGAGCCCCTTGTGGTTCGGTAGGGGGGATGAGCACATTGCACAAAGAGCAGAGAATGTCATGGAGCACGACAGAGATCACACAAGCGATTTTACCTAGGTTCGGGCCGCCGTGAGGCGTAAAACCCTACTCCTGCTTTGGTAGATTGATGGTGGATTGTGGTGGAAGCGCAGCGCTCTAGCCCGGTAGGGTTGCCTCGGGGCGAGAACGGCTACGCGCATATGAGTGTACAAGGGTACGAATCCTTTGTATGGTTGCCATGGGCCTCCTTTTATAGATCAAGGGGTCACCACAGTGGCAAATTAGTCATTGTGCACTGATTAGATAGCAACAGTTCATACCTAACTCTACAGACAGGGCAGAGCACATAAAATGCACCACTTAGTGTCACATCATGGCATACCCAGCAAGCCTTGACGGGCTGCTCGGCCACCTTCTCTCCTGTTTGTGTGACACGTCCCTGGACGGGTGCCATTTGGAGATGATTTCTGTAGGAAGTGGCTGCCATGTGGCAAGAAACAGCCACTTAGTCACCTTGGGGCTTGACACCGCACCGATCGATGACTTGCGTCGCTGTGAGGTGGTGCGGTGGAGCCTTGGCGGGGTGGTTTGCCTTCGTAGGCCCAGGCAGGCCTGCCGGGCGGTCTTGAGGTTTTCTTCCGGGGTAACCTTGACCTTGCCAGGCTCACCTGCCCGACAAGGGAGGTTTTCGTTTAGTGGTGTCTTGCTCCTTTAGCCTAACTTGGTCTTCTTGATCTGCACTCTGATTCTTCAAAGAGCTGATCTCTTGTACTTTTTCTGGTCTTGGATTCTGCAAACTTGCCGGGTTGGCGGCTTGCTGTCCATGCACAAGTCAGGGGAAACATACGCCCCTGTTTGTGTACCCTGACACTACTATTACTCCACACATCGACCGCTATCCGACATGTATCTAGAGTATTAAATTCATAAAGAACGGAGTAACGCCTTAATTAAGATGACATGTTGTAGAGAAAGTAAGTCCAATCAATATGAATAAACCCCATCGTTTCACCGTTATTGGCAATGATACAAATACGTGTCATGTCTCCTTCTTTCATTGGGATTAAGCACCGCAAGATCGTACCCATCACAAAGCACCTCTCCCATTGCAAGATAAATCAATTTAGTTGGCCAAACCAAATCAATAGATCAGAGAGAAATGCAAAGCCATAATAATCATGCATAAAAGTGTTTACACAAGACTCAGATAATATCCATGGATAATTTGATCATGAACTCACAATTCATCAGATCCCAACAAACACACCGCAAAATAATTACGTCGAATAGATCTCCTAGAACATCGAGGAGAAAATTGTATTGAAGATAAAACAGAGAGAAGAAGCCATCTAGATACTAGCTATGGACCCGTAGGTCTGTGGTAAACTACTCAAACATCATCGGAGGGGCGGCAAGGTTGATGTAGAAGCCCTACATGATCGATTCCCCCTCTGGCAGAGTGCTGGAAAAGGCCTCCAGAAGGGATCTCGCGAGAACAAAAATTTGCGGTGGCGGAAAAAGTGTTTTGGGTGACTCTCTGTTGGTTTTCCTATTTCAGAGAATTTTTAGAGGCGGAATTAGGTCAAACGAAGCAAAGGTGGTCCCCCAAGGCACCGGAGTTCTAGTCTATTATGTCCAAAAAAATCATCAACAAGTTTCGTGGCATTTGGACTTTGTTTGGTGCTGATTTCCTGGAAAACCAAAAACAGGCAAATAACAGCAACTGGCACTTGGCACTAAGTTAATAGGTTAGTCCCAAAAATGATATATAATTGCATATAAAACATCCAAGATTGATACTATAATATCATGGAACAATAAAAAATTATAGATACATTGGAGACGATTCAGTGATGTATCTTAATCTGAGTTTGACAATTCTAGGTCTCCAACAGATGATCAGGGATCAAGTAATCTGGAACAAGATAGAGCTGCCACAATCACCCTTCCGACCAGGACATGGAAGACCTCTCCAAGAAAGCCAACACACCAGCCTAAAGGTGTATATGAAGTAACCGACATCGAAGTCTAGGGCTCCAACTAATCTAGATAAAGCACGCACGAGGTTCAGGAGTGTGTGTGTACATTTGTTCGCAGGGTAAGGATCAACATTAATCTGCTAGAGTTTGGAAGGCTGACAAAGAAACACAACACAGGATAGTCTGGGAGATCATGGATCACTTCAACGTTCCAAAGTAGTGGATAATGTAGGTGGAACAAGCTGCACTGAAGAAGGCTAGGGATGCTTGGAGAAACTGGAAGCATGTGTTGTACAAGAAGTACTTGAGTGAAAGCAAGGATCCAATCCCCGCATACCCCCAAATTACAAAGGCAAACTGGGCAAAATTCAAAAGGGTCAGGGCAACTACAGAGTTTACTAAGAAGAGTGCCAACACTACAAAAAAATACACTTCCGTGATGATACGTGTTTTTCACAGTAGGTCATGTTTTCTGTCATGCATGTACATCCATGACGATTTTATGACAGAATCAAGATAGTCATACCTGTGCCGTCGTAGAAGTGTTCCATGACATTACAAAAATTATCATCATGGAAGTGTCCACTTCCATGATGATAAATGGCGCGTCATGGAAGTGCTTTCGTCAAGCGTGACCGACACGTGGTATCCACCGTAACGGGTCAACATTAAGCTACCGGGTCCGGTTTTGGATCCGATAACCCGCTAACAGCCCGGACCAATGAGGATTTTCCACGTGTAAAATTATCATTGGCCGAAGGAAACACGTGTTGGCTCACCGTTGGGACAGATGTCATCCATTCATTGGACAGGAGGCGCCTATGATACGTCGACACGTGGCACGGCCCAACAGAGGCCCATTCCGGTGAAAAGGCCGGCCCGTTTGACTTGGTCAAAAGGTAACGGGCCGGCCCATGGAAAGCCTGTTAACGACCTGTTCGTATATAGCCCATTTACGGCCCGCTAACTCACGGCCCGTTACGGCCTATCGGAATTAAGCTCGGTAGCTTCATTTAGGTCGTCCAATATGATTCCAGACCGTTGTAACTTCCGGCCCATGTATGGCCCATGATGTCTTTCGGCCCATACGAGGCCATTTGTAACTCTTGGCCCATTAACGGCCTGTGGTGAATCTGGCCTGCAATGAACAGTGTACCGCTTTATACCCATTAACGACCCATTATTCCATTGGGTCATTTCCAACACGTGTTAACTTTCGGCATTCTCAAGGCCCATTTATTCTTGGGCTCATTTCTAGCATTCGGTTACTTACGGCCTATTACTCGCCTTATCTGCTTGTGGGCCAAATTTAGCCGGTGGTTACAATCGACCCGTTTGCGGCCCGTTAATCCGTTGGGCCGTTTTCATAGCATCATCAAATACTGCCGATTAACGATGGCCCGTTATTGTCGGCCCATGAATGAATGATTCCAAATCTAGCCCATTTACGGCCCATAATGCGGTTTGTTATTGGCCCATGTTAGGCCTATCGATCATACGGCCCGTAGAAGGCCCATTGTTTCTACGGCCCTTAAAAGGCCCATTATTTCTAAGGCCCATAGGAGGCCCATGGTAACTATAGTAAATATGTAGCCCATGGTTATTGTGGCCTAGTTTTAAAAAATAGGTTAGTGCGGCCACTAGCAAACCGCGGAAAAAGAACTGCACTGACTATAAGCAAACAAATAAACAAGACAACAAGGAAATAAATAAGCAAGCAACTTACACTAGGCTATCACGGCTATTATACATATTACATCCACTGGGCATCAAAGTTGGCCACCAGTGCAAATATAGGGAACAAAGTAGCATATCATATACACTGGTTGTCAAAGTTGGCGACCAGTGCAAATAAGTGCCGCAGCCACACAAGTACTAAACTGAAACCACTTCAGAAGAGCTCAAGAAACAATATCCTGGGTACCCATAATGTTGGCAAGATGCTTAGCAAGCTTATTAACTTTCTCTTGTTTGGCGCTTAAATCCTCCAGCACTTGTGTTGCACCAGAAAGTATGCATCTGAATTCTGCAGGGACTTCCTCAGTCCTTCGGCTTCTTGTCGCATAACATCTGATCGATGTCTTTCAACTTGAAGTTGAGACTCAAGAAGTCGAACTGATTCAGGTAGCGAGTTCGCAGAGCTGGTGCCAGCAGCAGTAGCTAGTAACTCGAACACTACATCAAGACAGGACTTTGGGGTTGTCTCAGTGTCTTCAATATAGTTTTTATCAGCTTTCTTGGAGACCAAGAGGGATGTCTCACTATCTTGAACCTTATCTGCATTACTTACTTTACCATTGCATAACGAGGTACACTTCTCCAATATTTTATCCGCGTTCTAAAAGAGAAACAAACAAACACATCACAGATTTACCATGTTGTATCTGAAACTCATTTTGGTAAACCAGTTCAGTAGTAAGGTGGATAGAATAACAACATGAAACAAACATATATCTACGTAGTATGGTCACTGTATGGTCTATATCATTCTAGTTTATGTTGCCAAATCAAGATAGAGACAGTTCAAATCATATATATTTAAGACAAAGCAGCATAGACATAATATAAGTGTGGGAAACTACATAGCAATAACAACACGTGTAATGTGCATGGCATGAGAACATAACTGTTTATCCAATTGAAACTGAAATCAACATAGAGCAAGTTACAACAGCAAACACGTTAAAGAAACAGGTTTGAAACATACCTATGGCGCCATTGGAGTTTCAATTGCATCCTTCAAATTCGAAATTAGTAGGTATGAGTAAATACAGTGATGCAAGAGCAAAGTAGTATGAACCATATCTACAAAACCTGACCTGAGAACAATTCTTCTTCTGCTTTAAGCGTTGACTTGGGGTTCAGAGTGGTGGTCCTCGTGCTTTGGGCACTGCAGTTGCCTTCCTAACTGCTCGTGTTTGGGTGCTCTATGGTGGAGACGGTGCTGTGTCAACTGGAACTGGGTTACTATCTGCTGGGGTTGGGGATAGAAGGGGTGTAGCTGGTTCTCTGTCCAACTGGGTAGGGGTACAATCTGTGTGAGTCTGGGTTATGTGTAGTGGGGCTGGTTCTTGGACAAGTACAACCGTGGTTCTATCTGCATCGACAGGTAGGACGATCTTTTCTGAAGACTGTGTTTTTACTCCCACGGATACTACCATCAACCCCTCCAATTGAAATGGCTGATAAACAAGAAAAGTAATTGAATGTATAGACATTGTAAGATAGATAGGTGCAGTGGATAGTAGGGAAGAAAACAGGGCATGAAATAATTCACATTTATGTTGTCTAACCAAACAGAATAGCAAGACATAATTTCACGTATATGATGGCTAATTAAATAGGATAGCATGACACAATTTCACATGTATGATGGCTAACTAAACAGGTTAGAATGACATACTTCAAAATATGATGACTATGTAAACATGATGACATGATATAACTATACGATGTGTCTATTAAAGTGGTTGGCATGCCATAAATCACAAACAGGCCGTCGATGGAAACATGATGGCATGATATAATTCACGGATAGAATGACATAATTTAAAATATGATGAGTATGTAAACATGATGAGATGATATAACTATATTATGTCTTTAGAAAACGGGTTGGCATGCCATAATTTAGATACATGTTGTCTATGTAAACAGCATGGCATGATATAATGCAAATATATATTTATATACTAAGCAAGTGAGCAGAGGGCAATCGCATATATGATGTGCCAACTAAGGAGATGGCATTCAATATTGTGTATATGATGTAAAAACTAAGGATTGCAATACAACACATGCATGATATGAGTAATATAACTCTACCAAGTTTGAGCATACACCTCGGGGGGCTAATAGGACTAGTCATCTAGCTCTTAATCCTCCTCTGAAGCGCTATTTGTAACCAGCAAGATATCTGCTTCAACATGTAGCATTGTCTACTCTGAAGACCTTGTTTTCACTCCAGACTTGTCCATCACCAATTGAAATGGCTGATGCATAGGAAGAGCAGTTGAATATACAAACATTGTCGACAAATGCAACGAGAAATACAAAAAAAGTACGACATGATATAATTCACATATATGATGCTTGGCTAAACATCATGGCATTGCATAATTCACATATATAATGCCTTGCAACAAGATAGCATTGCATAATTCACATATATAATGTCTTGCAACAAGATGGCATTGCATAATTCACATATATGGTAATTAGACACTAAACAGGTGGCATTCACACAAAGCATGTCTAAACTAAGAAAATGACATAGCAATGCAAGATACCATACGCACAATATGAGCAATATAACCCTGCCAAGTTAGAGCATGCACCTCTAGGGGGAAATAGGACTGGTCATCCGTCTCTGAATCCTCCTCTGAGGAGCTATCCGTAACCAGCAAGACATGCGCTTCATTAGATAGCATTGTCTGCTCTGAAGACTTTGTTTCCACTCCAGATTTTCCATGACTGTGCTGAATGGCTGATGCGCAGGAAGAGTAATTGAATGTACTAAAATTGATGACAAATTTAACACGTAATAAAAAAATGATGGCATGATATAATTCACATATAAGATGACTGGCTAACCAGGGTGGCATTGCAAAAATTCACATATATGATGCCTGGCTAAACAAGATGACATTGCATGATTCACATATATGATAAAGAAACTAAACAGTTGGCATTCACACAAAGCATGTCGAAACTAAGCAGATGACATATTTGATGTATAAAGTAAGCAATGCAAGGCACCATATGCATGATATTACCAAGCTCAGCATTTCAAGTTAGAGCGAAGACCTCAGGGGTAAATAGGAGTGGTCTTCTCCTTCTGAATCCCCGTCAGAACAATTATCTTCCTCTTGATTACAATCCGAAATGGGTGGAGGGGGAGGCTGCCTTTGCTCCCACCATGGAGCGGCGTCTGCATGAAATTTTATTGCCACGCAAGGCTCCTCTCTTTTGCTCTACATGTTCAGTTCCATTGTGTACAATAACTGACATGCATAGGAATAAAACATAGTGAGATTATGTAAGGAGTGCATGCACAAATCTAGAGTGATGGTAGCAAACTATGGATAGACCCAAAACCAATGATAGCAGGCATATAATAGCTTTAGTTAAAAAATACAGATAATGACTCCTTTAATGTTTGTTTGCACCCAACATGAAACTCATAGTAGACACCCGAGATTAACCAGATAGTCGACAGATAGTACTGAATACTGCCCCAATATGTACCCCACAACCATTTAAAAACTAAAGTTTCAGCATTAGTTTGGACCTGACTCGGAGTCTAATAGGTGAACACGACGATAAAGTATCATGTCATCATATTAAGCGATGCATAACGTAAGCAGACACGGAAGAGTGTGACCTCTATTGCGGAGCCGTGTAGTCCTCAATGTCATCTACTCAGTTGATGATGGTAATGTAGTTGTCGTGGCTGCCGTTGGCGGGGAAGAAGATCTGAGGTGGCGAAAGACAGTCTGGAGAGCGGATCCCTGCTGTGGTGAACCCTTCCATTGTTGGAGCAGCTGAGCTGAGGTGGAACACAGCACAGCAGGAGCAGGAGCAGGACAAACCACACAAGGTTCTCTTTGACACATATCTGTAACAAAAGTAATTGTGTAAGGGCTTGTTTGAATTTGAGGATTCTAACAATGCAGGGATTGGAAGATTGGAATAGGATAGGAATGCACATGCAAAACAGAGAATTTAAAAACACAGGATTTCTGCCAATTCGGGTGTTTGGTTCACAAGAATTGGAAGATCACAGGATACAAAGAAGCATGGTGAGATTAAGTCAAACCACAAGAAAATGTACGGTTATAATGCTATTATGCTACTATCTCTTAGTCCTGCGCTTCATGAATAGGAATTTGAAAAGGAGGACAAGTACAAATTAAAATTCCTACGGTTTTTCTTTCAAGGAGACACTAAAGGAACAAATCCTACAGTTTTACTTTGCTCCATTCCTTTGAATCAAATGCATGAATAGAGTACCATAGGAAATTTTCCAATTCCTATGTTTTTCCTTCACTTTTCCTTTCAAGCACTGGCGATTCTAGTAGGCAGGCTTGAGCAAGGAAAAGCCTACACTCAAAACAAGTTTTTGTGCTACTTCTACTACTTTGGACCCACCCCATTGCCCTACTAGCTCAACACCCAGGCCCATCGACAAATGCACAGCTGAAACGTGCAGAGATAATGATGGCGTTCAAGAGAGTCCATCACGGATAGCTAAGTTGCTTGGTACCTCACTGTTTGTCATATAGTAGGATAAAATAATCGTATTTCACGTTACTACGTGTGCTCAGTGGACAATATATATAACATGTAGAGTAAAAAAGAGATGCAACAAGTGTAAAACGTCTTTGGCGAAGCCATGTCGATCTGAGCGTGATTGGGTTGGTCGGTGAGGATGCTCCGGCTGACATGGCTGTTGGCGGAGAGGAAGAAGATCTTAGGCGTATGGAGATGGAGCCCGGGATACTGCTCCGCTGTGATGGAGGGTTTCATCGTTGGAGCAGCTCCTGAGAGTTGAACGACGCCGAGGCTGAAGCAGGACAAGAGAGACAACGTTAACCTGAGTGGAATTCTAATAGCATCTCCAATAGATGACGTAAAATACATAACCACAAAGTGCAAGATGTAAAATACATCAGCCGCTCATCTCTGAACTTAACAGTCGAAACTGAATTTAACTATCGAAACTGAACTTAACCGTCGAAACTGAATTTTACTATCAAAACTGAACGCACTAGTAGCAGAAAAGCAATAGCAGTAGCGCGTGCGAGAGCCGGGACATCTGGTCGTGTAGTAGCATCAGGGTGAGGCTACACGTCAGTCGACTGACTTTTTCATCTTTGGTCAGTCGATTTTCTAGCCGTTGGATACGAAATCAAGGGCCTGTAGTTCATCTTCAACCTCCACTCCCCTGAGCCGCCAGCCACCACCGGCCAAACCGCCGCCCCCCGTCGGCCGTGTGCCGCCCCGCCCGCCCTGAAACCACTCCCCACCGCCGGTCCGTTGCCGCCCCGGCCATCCCTCTAGCCCCCCCCCATGCCGAGCTTTTTCTCCGGCGATCCCCACGCCACCGCCCCACCACCACCAGCGACCACCGCCCCACCCTGAACCCTAAGATAGATAGTGGGATACCTCTCTGGCGAGCCCCCCTCCCAGCTGCGGCTGGTTCTTTGTTAACTCCGGCGAGCCCCCCCACCCCCTGAAAATCGACTGACCCAAAAGTCGATTCAGTCGACTGAAGTGTGGCCAGATCGGAGTAGCATCGCAAGCAAGAGCAAGAGCGAGACCAGCAGTGAGATCAAGAGCAAGAGCAAGAGCAAACCAGGTAGGGGACCGAGAGCAAGAGCAGAGCAGCAGTGCAAGCGAGAGCTAAATCAGCAGCAGCTCTTACTGATGTGGACGTCGCCGCCGAGGGAGCGACGCCGTGGAGGAAGTGTCCTGCGACGCCGCCGTGGATGGAGCCATGCCATGTCGGCTTGGGACCGAGCGCCGGCAGCACCAGGAGATCGAATCAAGAAGAAAATGCGGCGATGAGTGTACAACCTCTTTGGTGGCGCCAATTAGGCCTCAGCTTCATCCGAGGAAACGGTGATGATGTTGCTCTTCCGGTGGTGCAGGTGAAGATGGCGGTGTAGGAATGGAGGTGGCGCGAAAGATGAGGGGAACGTCGGGGCAGCTCCTTGGAGGTGGAGGACGGGGTGGCTGCACCGGCGGGATGACGAGATCGACGACAGATCCTCATCCGGTACGGTGGATGAGGTATGTCGAGGTGTTGTTGTGGACGACGTCGTCGGGGAAGAGGCTTCGGCTGGGTGGCGGACGGAGGAGGGTGTGGGGCTTCACGGGTTTCGTGGCCTCGATGTACGAATGGTTGGCGGATGGGATGGGAGTGGGGAACCATGGCTTACAGACGTGCTTGTCCGAAATGTGGGGCAAGTTATGAAAGTACCCCCACCGATTTGAGCTAGGCGTTTCTTTCGGTTCAGGGGTATCACGGGCATTGTAATTTTGGGATAGCAAGGCGCGGGTCGAGATGGAGGGAGTTTTCGGAGCACAACAAGACAAAGATATATCTGAAATATTTTGGGGTTACAGGGCATGGGTTGAAGAGACGTGAGTTTCGCAACACGATAGACAGAGATGCTAGCTTGAAATTTCAGCATAACAAGGCGCAGCTTGAAATTTCGGGAGAACAAGCTTAACGTGTACCCCAAAAAAAGACAATTCGCACCTCATCACTAGAGAGAGCCATGCCCCGTTTTACTATAGTACTAGAAATGCATTAGAATACAACAAAATAAAATAAAAAAATTGGGACAACAAACATAACATGTACAGTACCAAAACAATTTGCACTTCACTCAACAATAAAAAAACAATGTGTGTTGTCTAGCATATGGACTAAATTTGAGTACATTTTCCCTGTTTGAACGGGATTGTACTTGGGTTAGTTATACAACCATCTAAATATTATCTTCACAACACATGACATGAATATAGGAGAAGTAAATTCCTACTCCCTCCATTCCAAAATTCTTGTCTTAGATTTGTCTAGATACGGATGTACCTAATACTAAAACGTGACTTGATACATCCGTATTTAGACAAACCTAAGACAAGAATTTTGGGACGGAGGGAGTATATAAATATGAACTACATGTACATACGATCTATAATTCAAATATATGTATCCATTTTATGTTGAATTCAAATCATAGTACATGTATGCTCTAGCTAGATGTTCGGAATCTAAACCATGTATGATACTATGTACAATGTGTTTAACACGCACAACACACACACAAACACCATTTAGACTAGTAAGGTACACGTGCATTGCACGCATGAGATTTGGAAACCAAATTATGAATAAATACCACATTATAGCATGTAAGCTTTGAGTCATATATGCATGATGTAGATGTTCATTTAATTTTTATAGTTCATTTCATTTAAAATCATCTAGTTTTTACAAGAAAGCTAATGTATTTTAAGATTCATGGAATTGTGCGTTGTAAAGCATAAAGTAAAAACAAATAATGGCAAATCATGTAGAAAAACATTTGGGCAATTCTGATACGGAAGATTCTAGAACAAAGAAGAAGTGCTTGTGTTTTGAGGTTTGTGCATTATGCTTAAGTTCAACCATGGAGTCTTCTAGATTGTACATGTGGCAAAATCTGGTGGAATCTAGATGATATCCAACGGCCACTACTGCTCAAATTTGCATCTCTACACCATCGGATTGGCTTCATCCAACGACCATCTTTCAAAGTTAAAGTTATCAACTCACTATATAAAAAATATAAAATATAATATATATAGGGGTATAGATATAGATATGTGATGCGAAAGCCACCCATCATCTCCAATTAGAATAGTGTGTCCATGCACGGATGCAATGTGGCCAAAGGATGTCTGCCATCGGTATCTCAAATTCAAATCAGTCTGACCTTGTTCAATGTGTATACAGTACAACATGCTCGTTTCCAAACCACACCACACATATCTCAGTTATATTCATGCATGCATGGGTTTCAAACATCATGATCTCTTATTCAAATATTTGAATTCAACTTTACATTGATTAGGGCCTCACCTAGGCTTTTACACCCACACATTCGTCTTCTCTTTATAATTGTACCACTAACTTTCTCTCATGCATGCATGCACACACACTACTAGTTGACATTATCCATCGCACACATGCAATCTTTTTCTTTGGGTCGGTCTCCCATGTCCCATGCATGCACACACACACCTCCCCCTCTCCATCATATCGGGCATTCTTTATCTCTCACGTGCATGCGCAACGATCGATGTTCCTCTATGTGTGTGTATATATAGCTAGGTATTTCACAGTTTTCCACAAAAACTGATCAATCTATATATCTAGTGAGGTCTCACCCTCTTTCCAACGTCCACATCGATTAATCTATACCTCTATTTATAGGATCACATAGCTAATACACCCACATTAATTATATATCCAACGTCCCCCTCTCATCATCCATGCCTTCCGCTTCATCTCTCAGACGCGCGCACAGTGGCGAAGACAGGGGGCAGCAAGGGCCCTGCCGCCCCTAACATCACTATATATCGAGGCTAATATGAATGTGATCATTAGACAATTGCTGGTAAAATGGTTTAAGTTGATGAATTGGCCCTCCTCGCAAAGGATTAGCAATGCTTGCCCCCTAGCTCATTTATTTTTCATGGCTCCGCCACTGCGTGCAACAGCGCACGTTCTCGCCCCCTCTCTTTAAATATCGATCTCGCACCTGTGCACTCCTTCATAGTCTCCCTCCACTTGGCCCCTCGCACCATATTCTAGCCCCCCACCGGATTTTTCCACATGTACAATCTAGGAGACTCCATGGTTGAACTTAAGCATAATGAACAAACCTCAAAACATAAGTGCTTCTCCTTTGTTCTAGAGTCTTCCATATCATAACTGCCCAATCTTATTTCTAGTTGAATTGCCATTATTTGTTTTTTACTTTATGCTTTACAACGCACAATTCCATGAATCATAAAATAGATTAAGGGCTTCTTTGATTCAAAGGATTCTCAAAGGAATTTTGGAGGATTCTAATCCTTAGGAATTTTTCCTATCTTGGTTGTTTCATTCTTAGGATTGTAAACAATAGGAATTTTTCAATAGGATTCATTTGCACTAGATTTCATAGGAAACATCCCATCCACTCAAACCTCTCTGAAAGAATCCTGCGTTTTTTCTTTGCACAATCAAACACGTACAATCCTGTAGGATTCAAGACGACATTCCACTATAATCCCATGTTTTTCCTATTCCCGCGTTTTGGAAATCCTACGAATCAAAGAGGCCCTAGCTTTTTTATAAAAACTAATTGATTTTGAATGAGATGAACTATAAGAATTAAACGAACGTCAACATCAGGCATATATGACTCAAAGCTTACATGCTATAGTGTGGTATTTATTCATAATTTGGTTGCCAAATCTGATGCGTGCAATGCACGTGTACCTTACTAGTACTCCGAGTATGTGCAAAACACGTAAATTGGAATTCCAATGGCACGCTACACAGTGTCTCTCTTACAGTTCATGAAGCCACATGGCACATGTGGAGGCATTGTTGCGACCTCCTTGTGTGGATTGATCATAGTGACGTGCTGCTGGTTCCAGAAGAATGTACTCGTCCTCTCTGAGGCACACTGGCGGTACATGTGATATATCTCCAACGTATCTATAATTTTCGATTGTTCCATGCTATTATATATTCTGTTTTGGATGTTTAATGGGCTTTATTATACACTTTTATATTATTTTTGAGACTAACCTATTAACCGGAGGCCCAGCCCAAATTGCTGTTTTTTTTGCCTATTTCAGTGTTTCGAAGGAAACGGATATCAAACGGAGTCCAAATGGAATGAAACCTTCAGGAACGTGATTTTCGGAACAAACGTGATCCACAGGACATGATAATTTGTTGACATTGCTATTGTTTCTTTCCGCTTCCTTGCATATGCTAGTTTTTGCTTGCCTTGATAATTTGTTTGCCTATAAGATGCCTATGCATAGGAAGTATGTTAGACTTATATGTGATTTTCACATGTTTTATGATGCTCTGTTTGTGTTTCAATTACTATATTTTATGTGAGCATCATCGAAATCTCAATGCCTAGCTAGGGGCGTTAAACGATAGCGCTTGTTGGGAGGCAACCCAATTTTATTTTTGTTTCTTTGCTTTTTGCTCCTGTTTAGGAATAAATATTTGATCTAGCCTCTGGTTAGATTTGTTTTTATGTTTTAATTAGTGTTTGTGCCAACTAAAACCTATAGGATCTTCTTGGATGATAGTTATTTGATCTTGCTGAAAAATTCAGAAACTGTATGCTCACGAAAACAATTGTTTAAAATCACCAGAACGTGATAAAATACTGATTCCAATTGAAGTAGATCAATAAACAAATTATCTAGGTCTTCCTATTTTTGTAGATTTTTCTGAGTTACAGAAGTTTGCGTTAGTTACAGATTACTACAAACTGTTCTGTTTTTGACAGATTCTGTTTTTCGCGTGTTGTTTGCTTATTTTGATGAGTCTATGGTTAGTAAAAGAGTTTATAAACCATAGAGAAGTTGGAATACAGTAGGTTTAACACCAATATAAATAAAGAATGAGTTCAATACAGTACCTTGAAGTGGTGTTTTGTTTTCTTTCGCTAACGGAGCTCACGAGATTTTCTGTTAAGTTTGTGTTGTGAAGTTTTCAAGTTTTGGGTAAAGTTTTGATGGATTATGGAACAAGGAGTGGCAAGATCCTAAGCTTGGGGATTCCCAAGGCACCCCAAGGTAAATCCAAGGACACCAAAAATCCAAAGCTTGGGGATGCCCCGGAAGGCATCCCCTCTTTCGTCTTCGTCCATCGGTAACTTTACTTGGAGCTATATTGTTATTCACCACATGATATATGTTTTGCTTGGAGCGTCTTGTATGATTTGAGTCTTTGCTTTTTAGTTTATCACTTTCAACCTCGTTGATTTCACTTTTGAGAGAGACACACATGATTCAGAATTTATTAGAATACTCTATGTGCTTCACTTATATCTTTTGAGCTATATAGTTTTTGCTCTAGTGCTTCACTTATATCTTTTAGAGCACGGTGGTGGCTTTGTTTTATAGAAACTTTTTTCTCTCATGCTTCACTTATATTATTTTGAGAGTCTTACAAAAGAGCATGGTAATATGCTTAAATTTTGAAATTAGTCCTAATATGATAGGCACCCAAGATTAGTAAAAAACTTTCTTATAAGTGCGTTGAATACTAAGAGAAGTTTGATGCTTGATGGCTGTTTTGAGATATGGAGGTCGTGATATTAAAGTTGTGCTAGTTGAGTAATTTTGACTTGAAGTTTGCAAGTCCCGTAGCATGCACGTATGGTAAACGTTGTCTAACAAATTTGAAACATGAGGTGTTCTTTGATTGTCCTCCTTATGAGTGGCAGACGGGGACGAGCGATGGTCTTTTCCTACAAATCTATCCCCCTAGGAGCATGTGCGTGCTTGGTTTTTGATGACTTGTAGATTTTTGCAATAAGTATGTGAGTTCTTTACGACTAATGTTGAGTCCATGGATTATACGCACTCTCACCCTTCCATCATTGCTAGCCTCTTCGGTGCCGTGCATTGCCCTTTCTCACCTTGAGAGTTGGTGCAAACTTCGCCGGTGCATCCAAACCCCATGATACAATACGCTCTATCACACATAAACCTCCTTATATCTTCCTCAAAACAGCCACCATACCTACCTATTATGGCATTTCCATAGCCATTCCGAGATATATTGCCATGCAACTTTCGACTGTTCCGTTTATCATGACACACTTCATCATTGTCATATTGCCTTGCATGATCATGTAGTTGACATCGTATTTGTGGCAAAGCCACCATGCATATTATTTCATACATGTCACTCTTGATTCATTACCCTTCCCGGTACACCGCCGGAGGCATTCATATAGAGTCATACTATGTGCTAGTATCGAGTTGTAATCATTGAGTTGTAAATAAATAGAAGTGTGATGATCATCATTCATAGAGCATTGTCCCAAAAAAAGAGAAAGGCAAAAAAAGGCCCAAAAAAAGAAAATAAAAAGGGGCAATGCTACTATCCTTTTTTTCACACTTGTGCTTCAAAGTAGCACCATGATCTTTATGATAGAGAGTCTCTTATTTTGTCACTTTCATATACTAGTGGGAATTTTTCAATATAGAACTTGGCTTGTATATTCATACAATGGTCTTCCTCAAATGCCCTAGGTCTTCGTGAGAAAGCAAGTTGGATGCACACCCATTTAGTTTCTTTTGTTGAGCTTTCACACATTTATAGCTCTAGTGCATCCGTTGCATGGCAATCCCCACTCCTTGCATTGACATCAATCGATGGGCATCTCCCTAGCTTGTTGATTAGCCGCGTTAATGTGAGACTTTCTCCCTTTTTGTCATCTCCACACAACCCCCATCATCATATTCTATTCCACCCATAGTGCTATATCCATGGCTCAAGCTCATATATTGCATGAAAGTTGAAAAAAGTTTGAGATTACTAAAGTATGAAACAATTGCTTGGCTTGTCATCGGGGTTGTGCATGATGAGAACATTCTTGTGTGACGAAAATGGAGCATGACCAAACTATATGATTTTGTAGGGATGAACTTTCTTTGGCCATGTTATTTTGAGAAGACATAATTGCTAAGTTAGTATGCTTGAAGTATTATTACTTTTATGTCAATATTAAACTTTTATCTTGAATCTTTCGGATCTGAATATTCATGCCACAAATAAGAGAATTGCATTGAAAATTATGCTAAGTAGCATTCCACATCAAAAATTCTGTTTTTATCATTTACCTACTCGAGGGTGAGCAGGAATTAAGCTTGGGGATGCTTGATACGTCTCCAACGTATCTATAATTTTTTATTGTTCCATGCTATTATATATTGTGTTTTGGATGTTTAATGGGCTTTATTATACACTTTTATATTATTTTTGGGACTAACCTATTAACCGGAGGCCCAACCCAAATTGCTGTTTTTTAGCCTATTTCAGTGTTTCGAAGGAAAAGGATATCAAACGGAGTCCAAACGGAATGAAACCTTCGGGAACGCGATTTTCGGAAAAAACGTGATCCAGAGGACTTGGAGTGGACGTCAAGCAATCAATGAGGAGGCCACGAGGCAAGGAGGCGCCCCTGCCCCCTGGGCGCGCCCCCAACCCTCGTGGGCCCCTTGTAGCTCTCCTCACCGACCTCTTTCTCCTATATATACTCATATACCCTGGAAACATTGTATATGGAGCCAAAACCCTATTTCCACCGCCGCAACCTTCTGTACCCGTGAGATCCCATCTTGGGGCCTTTTCCAGCGCTCCGCCGGAGGGGGCATTGATCATGGAGGGCTTCTACATCAACACCATAGCCTCTCCGTTAATGTGTGAGTAGTTTACCTCAGACCTTCGGGTCCATAGTTATTAGCTAGATGGCTTCTTCTCTCTCTTTGGATCTCAATACAAAGTTCTCCTCGATTCTCTTGGAGATCTATTCGATGTAACTCTTCTTTTTGCGGTGTGTTTGTCGGGATCCGATGAATTGTGGGTCTATGATCAAGATTATCTATGAACAATATTTGAATCTCCTCTGAATTCTTTTATGTATGATTGGTTATCTTTGCAAGTCTCTTCAAATTATCAGTTTGGTTTGGCCTACTAGATTGATCTTTCTTGCAGTGGGAGAAGTGCTTAGCTTTGGGTTCAATCTTGCGGTGCTCGAACCCAGTGAGAGTAGTGGAAACGACACATATTGTATTGTTGCCATCGAAGATAAAAATATGGGATTTATATCATATTGCATGAGTTTATCCCTGTACATCATGTCATCTTGCTTAAAGCGTTACTCCGTTCTTATGAACTTAATACTCTAGATGCATGCTGGATAGCGGTCGATGTGTGGAGTAATAGTAGTAGATGCAGGCAGGAGTCGGTCTACTTGTCACGGACGTGATGCCTATATACATGATCATACCTAGATATTCTCATAACTATGCTCAATTCTATCAATTGCTCGACATTAATTCGTTTACCCACCGTAATACTAATGCTATCTTGAGAGAAGCCACTAGTGAAACCTATGGCCCCTGGGTATATTTTCCATCAGATTAATCTCCCGTCAACTAGTTATTTCTGTCGCCGTTTATTTGGCAATCTTTACTTTTACTCTTTATCATAAAAATTACCAAAAATATTATCTTACCATCTCTATCAGATCTCACTTTTGCAAGTGGCCGTGAAGGGATTGACAACCCCTTTATCGCGTTGGTTGCAAGGTTCTTATTTGTTTGTGTAGGTGCATACGACTTGAGCGTGGTCTCCTACTGGATTGATACCTTGGTTCTCAAAACTGAGGGAAATACATACGCTACTTTGCTGCATGACCCTTTCCTCTTCAAGGGAAAACCAACGCAGTGCTCAAGAGGTAGCAACATGCACGAAGCGAAGATGTGCACACACGCCACACACGCACTCATTCCCTCGCACGCACACGTGGGTACACGGGGGGGACACATTTTTGTACGAAGATCCACCCCATGTGACAATTTGATGCATGTAAAGTCCTTCACTTCTTTGATGGTCAATTAATACAGCGCATGCAAATTGAGTGGACGTGAGGGAGGAAGAAAGACATTACTACTCCACTGCGTGCATGCGAGTAGTTAAATCATGGGTTGCTATTCCATTGGTCTCCTTCATATTTTGTGCCAATTTTTGACCATATTTTAAGTAACATAATATTTATGCATGTCATAAAAAGTGGCACAAAAAAGGGGGCCAATAAACCAGGACGCAGGCAACATGATCAATTTTTGCCAGGGCTACTGTTGGTGGCCTTTGTATTTGAATATGGACAGAGTGGAGTAGTACTATCTTAATCTTAGCCTCGTAGGGCTCTCCCAGCGCCTAGGATCGCCTCCCCGCCTCGCCCACCGGATCCCGCCATGGATAATCCCTTAGATCCCAGGATCCCGCAGGCTGCCCTCTCGCTGTGGCCCATAGCACTGCCGCCTTTGAGGGAAACCCACATGTGTTTTAGAGGGATCCATTGCTCTGGAATCAGAGATCAGTGGCACCGGAGGACATGCCAGGGCTGCATTTCATGTGGTGGGCAGCATGGGCAAATCAGATCGAGGAAGCGTCACATTGATTGGAGAGAAGTTCCAAGGAGCTGCGCCTGGCGCAGCACAAGGCGGAGGCGCAAGTCGATCTCAGGGGAGAGATGCTGAGGGATGTCAGCATCTGGCAGCGTCACATTGATTTCGAGCTAGGGCTAATGGCAGAGATCATATTCACGGAGTCGACTGCGGAGGAAAGAATGCGCATGCGTGCGCAATGGCATGAGAAGCCGGTGCAACTATTCAAATGGGCGGTAGGAGAAGCCAAATCCCGGGACCAGTTGTGGCAGTGCCGCTGGGCATGCATCATAGGCGAGGTGAGCTGCCCTTCTTCCCCGCCAGCGATGCAGTGACCTAGTCGGTTGCTGTTGCAGTGAACTTACAACGCCATGTCCGTTTGCAACCTTGACAATCACTCCATTATATGTATTGTATTCCTGTGAAAATACTTGGTCGTTTGGAAAAAGATGGTAATTGATTTATCACTAGTTTTAGAATGCTTGGTCGTGACAATCAACCGAAGCCACAACCAGAAGTCTCCATTGCGTAATACTTTACGGTCGGTCGCACCAACAGACGGTCGATCGGACCCGCGTCTCAACGAAGGGACATGCATCGGCTTGGTCTGACATGTACGACCAGTTAAATCACTGACTTGTGCGACCGCATTTGAGCAGACTCCCTCTATCTCAGTTTACAAGTCTTGCATGTGTACCTAGGTCGTTAATTTGATGAACTTAATAAGAGGCATACATTACAAAAAATATATCATTACAAACTTCAAATATTCTATTTTTAATGATATTTTTTTGTTAAACAATTTATTTTATATAAGTTACATTGACGACCTAGATACACGTGCAAGCCTTGTAAACTAAGATGGAGGGAGTAGTTGAAATTTATGTTCCACTAAACTCATCGGGAGTTGTTTCGGGCCTCGAAACCAAAACCATCAATTAATATTTACCTTGTTCCCATCACATTCCAAAGTACTAGTGCTACAATTAAGTGCAAGCCTGCTCACACCTACCAGTACGTACCCAACTTGAACATGTTCCCACTATGCAGGTTTTAGTACTAGTGCTAGTACTTAGGTTATAAAAAGGGGAACTACCTAACCGAAAATTACTCTACCTTCCTCCTCATAAGTCCTTCTTCGTCCATCCTTGCCATGGCTGGTGTGCAGAGCTCTAGGTCGAGAACTACACGTAACAAGGGAGCGGCAACCAATGCTGCGAAAAAAAGAGAGGGCTCGCCGCCTCGCAGAGACCTCGAAAGATCTCTGACGGGCAGGCGATGGCTCCCAGGAGCGCCCTAGCCGCGGAGGCGAACATGCCGAGCTGGCGGTGCTGGAGTCGTTATCCCTCGACGGCATACCCGATCAGCTCAATAGGCACCTCAATAAGCAAAAGGAGTTCATCCACGGCTTGGTGGAGCTGCCGAAGGAGACACTACAAAAAAAAAGACACTTCCGTGATGATAAGTGTTTGTCACAGTAGGTCACATTTTCTGTCATGCATGTACGTCCATGATGATTTTCTGATAGAATCAAGATAGTCATACATGTGCTGTCGTAGAAGCGTTCCATGACATTACCAAAATTATCATCACGGAAGTGTCCACTTCCATGACGATAAATGGCGCGTCATGGAAATGCTTTCGTCAAGGGTGACCGACACGTGGCATCCACCGTAACGGGTCGCCGTTACGCTATCGGGTCCCGTTTTGGATCCGATAACCCGCTAACAGCCCGGACCAATGAGGATTTTCCACCTGTAAAATTCTCATTGGCCGGAGGAAACACGTGTTGGCTCACCGTTGGGACAGATGTCATCCATTCATTGGACAGGAGGCGCCTATGATACGTCGACACGTGGCACGGCCCAACAGAGGCCCATTCCGGTGAAAAGGCCGGCCCGTTTGACTTGGTCAAAAGGTAATGGGCCGGCCCACGGAAAGCCTGTTAACGGCTTGTTCGTATATAGCCCATTTACGGCCCGCTAACTCACGACCCGTTACGGCCTATCGGAATTAAGCCCAGTAGCTTCATCTGGGCCGTCCAATATGATTCCAGCCCATTGTAACTTCCGGCCCATGTATTGCCCATGATGTCTTTCGGCCCATACGAGGCCATTTGTAACTCTTGGCCCATTAACGGCCCGTGGTAAATCTGGCCCGCAATGAACAGTGTACCGCTTTATACCCATCAACGGCCCATTATTCCATTGGGCCGTTTCCAACCCGTGTTATCTTTTGGCCTTCTCAGTGCCCATTTATTCTTGGGCTCATTTCCAGTATTCGGTTACTTACGGCCCGTTACTGGCCTTTTCTGCTTGTGGGCCAAATTCAGCCCGTGGTTACAATCGGCCCGTTTGCGGCCCGTTAATCCATTGGGCCGTTTTCATAGCGTCATCAAAAATGGCCAATTAACGACGGCCCATTATTGTCGGCCCATGAACGGACGATTCCAAATCTAGCCCGTTTACGGCCCATAATGCGGTCTGTTATTGGCCCATGTTTGGCCTATCGATCATACGGCCCGTAGAAGGCCCATTGATGCTACGGCCCGTGAAGGCCCATTGTTTCTACGGCCCTTAGAAGGCCCATTGTTTCTACGGCCCGTAGGAGGCCCATGGTAACTACAGTAAATATGTAGCCCATGATTATTGTGGCCTAGTTTTTAAAAAATAGGTTATTGCGGCCACTAGCAAACCGCGGAAAAAGAACTGCACTGACTACAAGCAAACAAATAAACAAGACAACAAGGAAATAAATAAGCAAGCAACTTACGCTAGGCTATCACGGCTATTACACATATTACATCCACTGGGCATCAAAGTTCGCCACCAGTGCAAATATAGGGAACAAAGCAGCATATCATATACACTGGTTGTCAAAGTTGGCGACCAGTGCAAATAAACGCCACAGCAAAACAAGTCCAGAACTGAAACCACTTCAGAAGAGCTCAAGAAACAATATCCTGGGTACCCATAATGCTGGCAAGATGCTTAGCAAGCTTATTAACTTTCTCTTGTTTGGCGCTTAAATCCTCCAGCGCTTGCTGTTGCACCAGAAAGTATGCATCTGAATTCTGCAGGGACTTCCTCAGTCCTTCAGCTTCCTGTCGCAGCACATCTGATCGATGTCTTTCAACTTGAAGTTGAGACTCAAGAAGACGAACTGATTCAGGCAGCGAGTTCGAAGAGCTTGTGCCAGCAGTAGTGGCCAGTAACTCGAACACTACATCAAGACAGGACTTTTGGGTTCTCTCACTGTCGTCAAGATAGTTTTTATCAGCTTTCTTGGAGACCGACAGGGATGTCTCACTATCTTGAACCTTATCTGCATTACTTCCTTTACCATTGCATAACGGGGTACTGTTCTCCAATATTTTGTCCGCATTCTAAAAGAGAAACAAGCAGACACATCACAGGTTTACCATGTTGTATATGAAACTCATTTTGGTAAATCAGTTCAGTAGTAAAGTGGACAGGATAACAGCATGAAACAAACATATATCTATGTACCATGGTCACTTTATGGTCTATATCATTCTAGTTTTTGTTGCCAAATCAAGATAGAGACACAGTTCAAATAATATTTGTTCAAGACAAAGCAGAATAGACAGAATATAAGTGTGGGAAACTATAGAGCAATAACAACACTTGTAATGTGCATGACATGAGAACATAACTGTTTATTCAATTGAAACTGAAATCAACATAGAGCAAGTTACAACAGCAAACCAGTTAAAGAAACAGGTTTAAAACATACCTGTTGCGCCATTGGAGTTTCAATTCCATCCTTCAAATTTGAAAATAGTTGGTATGAGTAAATACAGTGATGCAAGAGCAAAGGAGTATGAACCATAGCTACAGAACCTGACCTGAGAACAATTCTTCTTCTCCTTTAAGCGTTGAGTTGGGATTCGGAGTGGTGGTCCTCGTGCTTTGGGCACTGCAGTTCCCTTACTAACTGCTCGTGTTTGGGTGCTCTGTGGTGGAGACGGTGTTGTGTCAACTGGAACTGGGTTACTATCTGCTGGGGTTGGGGTTAGAAGGGGTGTAGCTGGTTCTCTGTCCAACTGGGTAGGGGTACAATCTGCGAGAGTCTGGGTTATGTGTGGTGGGGCTGGTTCTTGGGCAAGTACAACCGTGGTTCTATCTGCATCAACTGGTAGCACTATCTTTTCTGAAGACCGTGTTGTTACTCCCTTAGATACTGCCATCACCCTCTCCAATTCAAATGGCTGATAAACAAGAAAAGTAATTGAATGTACAGACATTGTATGATAGACAGGTGCAATGGATAGTGGGGAATAAAAGAGGGCATGAAATAATTCACATTTATGTTGTCTAACCAAACAGGATAGCATGACACGATTTCACATATATGATGGCTAACTAAACAGGATAGCATGACACAATTTCACATTATGATGGCTAACTAAAAAAGATGGAAAGACATAGTTCAAAATATGATGACTATGTAAACAGGATGACATGATATAACTATATAATGTGTTTATTAAATAGGTTGGCATGCCATAATTCACATACATGCCGCCTATGGAAACATGATAGCATGATATAATTCACGGATAGAATGACATAATTCAAAATATGATGACTGTAAACACTAAACAGGATGAGATGATATAACTATATGATGTCTTTATTAAATGGGTTGCCATGCCATAATTCAGATAGATGTTGTGTATGTAAACATGATGGCATGATATAATTCAAATATATGATTTATATAGTAATCAAGTAAGCAGATGGCAATCCATATATGATGTAAAAACTAAGCAATGCAAGACAACATGCATGACATGGGTAATATAACCCTGCCAAGTTTGAGCATAGACCTCAGGGGGGAAATAGGACTGGTCATCAGTCTCTGAATCCTCCTCTGAGGAGCTCTCTGTAACCAGCAAGATGTCTGCTTCAGCAGGTAGCATTGTCTGCTCTGAATACCTTGTTTTCACTCCAGATACTTCCATCACCGCTTCAAATGGCTGATGCACAGGAAGAGTAGTTGAATATACAAACGTTGTCGACAAATGGAACACGTAATACAAAAAAATGATAGCATGATATAATTCACATACATGATGATTGGCTAAACAACATGGCACTGCATAATTCACATATATAATGCCTTTGCAACAAGATATCATTGCATAATTCACATATATAATGTCTTGCAACAAGATGGCAATGCATAATTCACATATATGGTAATTAGACACTAAACAGGTGGCATTCACACAAAGCATGTCTAAACTAATCAAATGACATAGCAATGCAAGACACCATACGCACGATATGAGCAACATAACCCTGCCAAGTTAGAGCATACACCTCGGGGGGGGAATAGGACTGTCATCTGTCTCTGAATCCTCCTCTGAGGAGCTATCCGTAACCAGCGAGATATGCGCTTCATCAGATAGCATAGTCTGCTCTGAAGACCTTGTTTTCACTCCAGAATTTTCCATCACCGTGTCAAATGGCTGATGCACACGAAGAGTAGTTGAATGTACTAACATTGTTGACAAATGTAATACGTAACGAAAAAAAGGATGGCCTGATATAATTCACATATAAGATGACTGGCTAAGCAGGATGGCATTGCAAAATTCACATATATGATGCCTGGCTAAACAAGATGGCGTTGCATAATTCACATAAACGATGAATAAACTAAACAGATGGCATTCACACAAAGCATGTCTAAACTAAGCAGATGACATATTTGATGTATAAAGTAAGCAATGCAAGGCACCATATGCATGATATAACCAACATCAGCATGCCAAGTTAGAGCGAAGACCTCAGGGGGTAAATAGGAGTGGTCTTCTCCTTCTGAATCCCCCTCAGAACAGATATCTTCCTCTCGATTACAATCCGAAATGGGTGGAGGGGGGCTGCCTTTGCGCCTACCATGGAGCGACGTCTGCATGAAATTTTATTGCCACGCAAGGCTCGTCTCTTTTGCTCTACATGTTCAGTTCCATTGTGTACAATAACTGACATGCATAGGAATAAAACATAGTGAGATTATGTAAGGAGTGCATGCAGAAATCCAGAGTGATGGTAGCAACCTGTGGATAGACCCAAAACCAATGATAGCAGGCAGATAATGTCTTCAGTTAAAAATACAGATAATGGCTTCTTTACTGTTTGTTTCCCACCCAACATGAAACTCATAGTAGACACCAGAGATTAACCAGATAGTAGATAGATACTATTGATTGCGGCCCCGATATGTACCCCACAACCATTTAAAAACTCAAGTTTGACCATTAGTTTGGAGCTGACTCAGAGTCTAATCGGTGAACAGGACGATAAAGTAGCATGTAATATTAAGCGATGCATAACGTAAGCAGACACGAAAGAGTGCGACCTCTCTTGCGGACCCATGTAGTCCTCGAGGTCATCTGCTCGGTTGATGATGGTAATGCAATTGTCATGGCTACCCGTGGCAGGGAAGAAGATCTGAGGCGGCGAAAGACAGTCTGGAGGCCGGATCCCTGCTGTGCTGGACCCTTCTGTCGTTGGAGCAGCTGAGCTGGGGTGGACGACGGCGCAGCAGGAGCGGGACAAACCACACAAGGTTTTCTTTGACAACTATCTGTAAGAGAAGTAATTCTGTAAGGGCTCGTTTGAATAGGAGGATTCTAACAACGCAAGGATAGGAAATACACATTAATAGGATAGGAATGCACGTGCAAAACAGAGAATTTAAGAACACAGGATTTTTGCCAATCTTGGTGTTTGGTTCACAAGAATTGGAAGATCACAGGATGCAAAGAAGCATGGTGAGATTAAGTCAAACCACAAGAAAATGTACGGTTATAATGCTATTATGCTACTATCTCTTAGTCTTGTGCTTCATGAATAGGAATTTGAAAAGGAGGACAAGTGGATATTAAAATTCCTACGGTTTTTCTTTCAAAGAGACACTAAAGGAACAAATCCTACAGTTTTCCTTTGCTCCATTCCTTTGAACCAAATGCATGAATAGTAGTACCATAGGAAACTTTCCAATTCCTATGTTTTTCCTTCACTTTTCCTTTCAAGCACTGGCGATTCTAGTAGGCAGGCTTGAGCAAGGAAAAGCCTACACTCAAAAAATGTTTTTGTGCTACTTCTACTACTTTGGACCCAGGCCACTGCCCTACTAGCTCAACTCTCAGGCCCATCGACAAATGCACAGCTCAAACGCGCAGAGATAAATAATGATGGCGTTCAAGAGAGTCCATCACGGATAGCTAAGTTGCCTGGTACCTCACTGCTTGTCATATAGTAGGAGAAACTAATCGTATTTCACGTTACTACGTGTGCTCAGTGGACAATATATATAACATGTAGAGTAAAAAAGAGATGCAACAAGTGTACAACCTCTTTGGCGAAGCCATGTCGATCTCAGCATGATTGGGTTGGTCGGTGAGGATGCTCCGGCTGACTTGGCTGTCGGAGGAGGGGAAGAAGATCTTAGGCATCTTGAGATGGAGCCCGGGGTACTGCTCCGCTGTGATGGAGGGTTTCGTCATTGGAGCAGCTCCGGTGAGTTGTACGACGCCGAGGCTGAAGCAGGACAAGAGAGACAACGTTAACCTGAGTGGAATTGTAATAGCATCTCCAATAGATGACGTAAAATACATAACCACAAAGTGCTATATGTAAAATACATCAGCCGCTCATCTCTGAACTTAACTGTCGAAACTGAATTTAACTGTCGAAACTGAACTTAACTGTCAAAACTGAATTTTGCTGTCGAAACTGAATTTTACTGTCGAAACTGAACGCACTAGTAGCAGAAAAGAAGTAGCAGCAGGGCGTGCGAGAGCCGGGGCAGCTGGTCGTGTAGCAGCATCAGTCGACTGACACCACCAGCCAAACCGCCGCCCCCTCGCCGCCCCGGCCGCGGTGCCCCCGCCTGCCCCGAATTCACTCCCCACCGCTGGTCCGCCGCCGCCCCGGCCATCCCTCTAGGCCCCCCGTGCCGAGCTTTTTCTCCGGCAATCCCCACGCCACCGCCCCACCACCGCTGGCGACCACCGCCCCCACCCTGAACCCTAAGATAGATAGTAGGGTACCTCTCCGGCGAGCCCCCCTCCCCGCTGCGGCTGGTTCTTCCTTAACTCCGGCGAGCCCCCCACCCCCTGAAAATCGACTGACCCAAAAGTCGATTCAGTCGACTGAAGTGTAGCCAAATCGGAGCAGCATCGCAAGCAAGAGCAAGAGCGAGAGCAGCAGCAGAGCAAGAGCAATAGCAAGAGCAGACCAGGCAGGGGACCGAGAGCAAGAGCAGAGCAGCAGGCGAGCGAGAGCTAAAGCAGCAGCAGCTCCTACTGATGTGGACGTCCCCGCCGAGGGAGCGACGCCGTGGAGGAAGTGGCCGGTGATGCCTCCGTGGATGGAGCCGCGCCATGTCGGCTCGGAACCGAGCGCCGGCAGCACCGTGAGATCGAATCAAGAAGAAAATGCGGCGATTAGTGTACAACCTCTTTGGTGGCGCCGATTAGGCCTCAGCTTCATCCGAGGAAACGGTGATGATGCTGCTCTTCCGGTGGTGTAGGTGAAGACGGCAGTGTGGGAATGGAGGTGGCGCGAAAGACGAGGGGAACGTCGGGGCAGCTCCTTGGAGGTGGAGGACGGGGTGGCTGAACCGGCGGGACGACAAGATCGACGACGGATCCTCATCCGGTACGGTGGATGAGGGACGTCGAGGTGTTGCTGTGGACGACGTCGTCGGGGAAGAGGCTCCGGCTGAGTGGCGGACGGAGGAGGGTGTGGGGCTTCGCGGGTTTTCGCGGCCTCGGTGTACGAATGGGTGGGCTGATGTGATGGGAGTGGGGAACCATGGCTTAGGGACGCGCTTGTCCGAAATGTGGGGTAAGTTACGGAAGTACCCCCACCGATTTGTGCTAGGCGGTTCTTTCGGTTCAGGGGTATCACGGGCATTTCGCGTGTCGGGATTTCGCAGGAGGTGGGAGTTTTCGCGCGCGTTGTAATTTTGGGATAGCAAGGCGCGGGTTGAGATGGAGGGAGTTTTCGGAGCACAACGAGACAAAGAAGTATCTTAAATATTTCGGGGTAACAAGGCGCGGGTTGAAATTTCCGGACAAGCCTAACGTGTACTGTACCAAATCAATTCGCACTTCCGTCGACGAAAAAACAAAAAGAAATCAATTCGCACCACACAAGAGAGTCTAGTCCCGTGTACTGTACCAAATCAATTCGCACTACAAATGCCATTCAAAACTTTGAATCATGTTATGTTCAATTAAAATATTTCGCTACGTGTATAATGCATGCAACCTGCTACTCAAATGAACGTTTTAGTGCATTCCAAACGTATATACTACCGCTTCAATATGAACTAAATTTGAATTCGTTTCTCTATTTGAATAAGATCTGCAATAATGATTGTTGTGAAGTCAAACCATTTGAATTCGTTCTCTATTTTAATAAGATTTACAATCATCATTATTGTCAAGTTAAACCATCGTTTGTGTATTATCTTCACAGCACACCACATGATTACTGTCGAGTTAGATATGAACTATGTGTACTATATGAACTCGAACTCGATTTTTTGAATCCACTTTATGTTGATTTCAAATCACAGTACATTTCAAGCTCTAGCTAGATCTTCATAATCTAAACCATGTCTCATATGTATAATGTGTTTATCACATAATGTATGGTGCCCCGCCCCCTACTCCTACAAGTATTTAGATGTGAGTTGCAAACGCCACACATTACCACAAATTCAAATAAAATGTGAGATTGTTCGATATATAGTATTGTTTAGATTGTTCGATATTTAGTTGTAAGCTGCAAACGCCACACATTATCACAAATTCAAATAAAATGTGAGATTGTTCGATGTATAGTATGGTTTAGATTGTTCGACATTTAGCTGTGAGTTGCAAACGCCATGCATTATCACGTTATGGTATAACATGTGCAAAACCACAGCACGCGTATCACCGCTATATTCATGCATGCATATGTTTATAACACTATGATCTCCTATTCAAATATATGAATCCACTTTCATATCAAATTATCATCTTTGTTAGTCTCTTACACCCACACAATCCTCTAACCTTTGTAGCTAGCACTAACTTTTACTCGTGCATGCACATGCCCTCCTCGCCCCCCCTCCCTCAACATTCTATCCATCACACACATTCTTTTTTTAGGTCATTCTCCCACAGTCTCCACAACTCCTTTCCGACACACACCGATCGATAAACCTCTCCAGCGATGTCTGCCTACAACATACACACGCACCTTCCATCTCCTCCTTTCTGTGTCCATGCCTCGTGTCTCTCATACGGTCCCACACACGTGTAAAATCTCGCCCCTCTTTTCATTGATCTCACAATCGCACACTCCTCCCCCTATCTAGCTAGTAGCTCGGCATATCGCACCACCTCCTAGCTCCATTCTCTCTGTCTATCCATCTCACTGGGCCTTATTTGCCTCTAACAAATGGATGTACACCGACCGATCTCCCGCTATACATATAGCTAGCTAGGTCCTTATAACTCGTTTTCCCCACGCGTCGATCGATCTACCTCATTAGTTATGTCTCTCCCTTCCTCCGACAAACAACAATTGATCTACCGATCTAGTTAGGTTTGCTTACCAAACACATGGTTCCCCTTCATCATCCATGCATGCGTCCCGACACATCTATCACACACAGGCACACACAGAAACACATCCCCACTCTTATTGATAATATTGCAGTTCTACCGTCAATTTATCTAGTAGCCCTCTCCCACCATCTTCGAGGAGCAACTCCATCACCCATCCAGCACTCTACCTCTCTCCCTCCCCCCTCTCTCTCTCTCTCTCTCCTCTCTCTCTCTCTCTCTCTCTGTCCCAACCTATTTCCCGTCCTTCAGTTATGTATGGATGTCGACTGATCTCCCTCAAGACATAGCTGGGTCTCTCCTTCTCAACACATATACGAGTTGTTCTACCTCTCTAGTTAGGCCTCTGCCTCCCCCTCCTCCCCCACACACACCGATACATCAAGCGCTCTAGTCATGTCTCCCTGCCACACACAAACTTGCCCTGTGCCCTCCGACGTTCCGGTAGGTCAGTCGCCCTATATCTTTGACTTGCACACACACAATTTCGATGGCTCTCTTCATCGATCTCGCACCCACCCACTTGATCCTCTCTTCGACTCTATCGATATCTATGACCCCTCCCTCTCTTCTCGTGGATCGCCCCCTCTATATATGATATCGATAGGCCTCTATTTCACACACATTGCATGTGTCAAATTTTTGTTTGAGATGTCAACGACACATATTCCCACAAATACATTCACGAAATCACCCCCCAAACAAAAAACACTCACGAACGCACACGCCATCTGTCTAGGTTTGTATCTCTCTCACACACACCCACATAGGTGGGGGACGTGCACAAAGAGAAGAGGTGCACGCACGGCGCACGTACTCCCGTCTCTTTCCCAACCACACCCGCGCGGGTACACGGAGAAGCTCATTTCTGTACGAAAAGGCAGCCTACGTGGTAATTTGACACGTGTACTAGTTGTGCACTTGATGGAGGATCGTCTACCACTAGTGAACAAACAAATTGCGACTTGACGTGTTATGTTAAAAAAGAGGCAAACCATGTGGGGCCTACCTTAGAGGCAATGCTCTATACACTCGGGATGCTCTGTGCGTATTACTTTTGATGTGTCCCGTCAACTCGCAGAACGAGGAGAAGCTTGCTTAGTATGCCGTCTCCCCCGCCCACGGGCGCGGTGGCTCGCAGGACGAGGTGAAGCTTGCTTACTATGCCTTACGCCCGCTCCCTCGCCCACGCGTGCGGTGGCTCGCAGGACGAGGAGAAAAATTTACTACTCCCTCCGTTTACTCCTCGTCCCTACCTTGGTTAGAGAGATTATCATATTGTTTGGAATATATGTCCTTTAGTAGATTTCAATATGAACTACTAGTACATACTCCAAACACTGATGTATATAGACGTATTTTAGAGTGTAGATTCACTCATTTTGCTCCGTATGTAGTCAATATTGAAACGGACGTAATAGTACGCACTCTCCCTCGCCCACGTGGTGGACGTGCAGCAATTCATTCGGTCTCATATAGCCAGAACGATATATACTGCAGTACCATTATTGCTCGACTTCCCGAAGAGGCGAAGAGCCAATCGCAAGGTTAATATTTTGGAGATGCCAAGCGCAAGGTTTATAGGAGAACGAGTAGTAGTAGTACTAGTAGTACGTACCAGTGGTACGTACTGTACGAGGAAGAAGGCAACAAGATGTATGTTTTGCGTGACAGTCTCTTCTTAGAGGATGTGCTAGACCTAGTGGACCTCATTGTTGCAATGGGACTACTCCCTATCATAGATGGCACGATTCAGAGTGGTGGGCAGCGGGCATAATTAGGAGCTGCTTAGGCTAGTCATAGTGGGAGTAACATATGTAGTAACATGACACATCCCAAGACAAATTTGCTTATGTGGCATGGAGTTAATGAGGGAAGAGATGCTTGTGGTAACATAATATGTTATTGTAACATAACACACCCCGAGGTAAAATGAGTCTATGTCTTAATTAATGAAGGTTTGTATGTTACCATCTATATGTTACTACACATTATGAAGGTAGTAACATTGACTAGTAAAAAAACCATGTTACTAGTCTAATTTACTCCCCACTATGACCAACCTTAGTCTTCAACCCCATGAAGAAGTCCCATCGAAAGGAATAGCCATCCTCTACACGTGATCCTATGTAAAATGAGTAAATGAGACAAAAAGAGAAAGAGACAAAGTAAAAAAACACCAGCCTTAGATCCAGCCCTATTGTATCAGTGAATGATATTTCTACGTCGTGATTGATATGGCTATATTATTAACCATGCTACGGAAGTAGAAGCGGATTTTTATTATTAGCGGTGGTAGCAACGGATGGATATTCAACGAGGAGTGAAATGATGGCTGCTTCCTCAGTCAAACATAGAGAAAGGTGGGCCTCGTGATTGCACAGCTTATTAGTCATTATTAATGCCTATACTCTTTGCCCATATATAATAACCGTGTGGTAGTACAGTAGTGGGCTATACTTTTAATAACCATGCTCGAAGAGAAGAGGTGCACGCACCCACGCACGTAGTGTACTAGTAGCACTCTTTGCGTCTTTTGCGTCTTCCCCAACCACACACGTGACACGGTGGAGCTCATTTCTGTAAGATGATGCAGCCCACGTGATAATTTGACGCGTCTAGTAGTAGTTACTCACTTATAAATGATGGAGGGTTCGGAACCACGCATGAACGGTGCTGCGTCATTTATAAATAAAGTTTTTTTCTTTAGTGGCACATACGCGATATAAATAGGTTCATATGGAGAGAAAAGGAAACCGCTCCACTATATACATAGCCAGGACGAGCCTACACGGTTGCTTGCTGGGGTTGCTCTCTTCACACTCTCTCACACAAAATGACTGTGGCCACATCTCTAACATCCCGGCGGATCACGCCCGCCGGGGGAAGGGGTGGATGCTTAGTGTAGATGCGGTCGCCGTCGCCGACGGCGAAAACCCACTGTCAGCACGTCATGATCAGGGATCCCCGCCGTTCTCTCTCACAAAGCCGGTGAGGTTGCCTTTGTCCCTTGCTCACTGCCGCGACGTGGGCAGTTGCCGCCTCCCGCCGCCCTCCTCTAGGTTGAGCTACGTCCCGACATCCCTCAGGTACAACTTCCTTTACAGCCGGCTTGCACCACTGCTCCAGCTGCCCACATCACTCCATGTGGATATTTCTCTACTTCTTGCCCCGCACATACCTCTAGTGCCTTATACGTACTGTATTTGTGATGAGTTTATGTCTCATCAACTAGTCCCAGTAATCTTATTCTAATCACGCTTGTTCAATTTCTTTGCCACAGGGATGCTCATCTCGATTTTGGTGAAACTGCACAAAATGATCCGATGGTCAAAGGGTTGCAAACTTCATTTCTTCGGAAGCTCCAACGTTGCCAACAAATTAAAGCCTGGTTAGGGTTTACGGTTCAAGGGCCAGGAATTGCATGGATCGTTTTTTTCTTTAGTTGTCTCTGTTCCAAATAAGTGTCAACTTTAGTAGTAGTACAACTTTGTACTAAAGTTTGCATAAAGTTGAGACACTTATTTTGGAACGGAGGGAGTACATATTGGCTATGATCTGTCAGTCATTGAGATGCAATAGCATGCATGTTAGTCTCCTTTGTATTTGATGAAATGTTGCAACGGGCAACCTTGGACGCAAGATACATGAAACAGAAGCTGGAAGCTTCATAGCATTGTACAAATTTATCTCGCTGGTAAATTACAGTACGTACTATACTAGTACTATGTAAAGAGTTAGGTGTCGCACGGTGTCCAGAAAATATGGTGATAATGTGAGGTGGGCCATGTAATCACTGAGCCTGCGTGTTTTCACTGCTTTCGCACTCCTCCGTGTAAGAATGGAGAAAATTGTAATCTAGTAGTACCTCCTTTCGCCGAAAGCGTGGGACATCCAGCAGTCGTACCACCTCAGTAATAATGACCAATGAGCCATCAAATCACATAGACCCAGCAGTAAGTTGGACGGACGAAGCAACCATCACTCTTGAATCCGCTTCTCTCTTCAACGCAGGCGCCAGTGAGAGGTTGCGTTCGCTCTATCCGGGCATGAATGTGGCACCGATTCTTTGGAGCGGCACTGACCGTTCCGGCGGGAAGCGCGCGCGAGCGATGGAGGGTCTTTGTGTGGGCTAGGCTAGTCAGGAGCGGGCGTGGCAGCGGTCCACCTGTCCCGACCGGATGCCCAGAAACGAGAGGATGCACCGACTCTCGCGGCTAAATCGTACACTACACACCATCTCTCTGTAGGAGTAGGTCGATGTGTTGCTCTCTCTAACACACACATGATGTTAAACACACACACACATACACACACGCACACACAGGTTCATAGAATAGGAATACCGTGCGAGTTACTTAGGGAGCATTTGGATCCTTAGCAAGAACAGTTTATAGCCTAGCCGGGCAAGGTTAGGCGTTTGGAACTATTAAAATATGTTAGCTTTTGTGGGCCAACTAGCTTGGGTGGGCTAGAAAAACCTTGCTAGCTCAGGAGAGCCAGATCGTCTCGCTTCCGATGACAACCTTACTTCCATCCTGGTTTATTGGTCCCCATTGTATTTCGTGTCAAATTTTGACCATAGATTGAACTAACAAAATGTTCATGCATGTCACAAAAAATTATATTAATTTGTATTTCGCGTACTAACATTTTTCTTATTAATTTGTTTGTTTCACCCTCTGACTGGTGGGACCCAACGTACTACGTGGAGAGAGGTAAGGTGACTAAGGCTGCATTATTTCTGTACTACCAACACTGCTTTAAATCCCAAAAGACCTTACCACCAAAGCCACATGACACAATTATGATTTAAATCCCAATGACTCCCATGCAAAAAAAAACACGGCATGCTTGTCACACGAATGCAGGAATGTATAAAAGTTTATTTTCCTCTCGTTAAACATAATGTGAGGGTGGTGTAGCTGGTTAGCCTGTTCGCTCATCAAACTAGAGGTCTCGGGTTCGATAACCACACTTGAGCACAATTTTGTTTTTGTTCGACTTCTTTCTTCCACCCAATGACAGGTAGGCCCCGCATGACAGAGAGAGAAAGTGATCTGCGGTGGTGCCAGCAGGATTCTTTGACTGGTCAAAATGGATGGATACGGGGCTATACGATCTCGGCCTCGATGCTTGTTTTCTAGGGTTTGCACTATTCACACACTCTCTCCACTATATATATACACGCTGGAGCCTCAGTGCTTGTAGTTTCTCTCTTCACACTCTCTCACCCTCTCCAGATCTAAACAAGACTTCGTTGGCCTCTCTCTCCCCCTCACTGCTGGTCAAAGAGCCGGCAGGATCCGTCTGCTGGGAAGGGAAGGAGGCTTAACGCGGTCACCGTCGGCGAGGGAGGGAATCCACTACCGGTGCAGCTGTTCTCTTTCACCCAATGGCAGTGCGGGAGGGCCTCTGACCCCTTCTTCCTCGCCGTCGTACATAGTGTGGGCAGAACGGCCTCAGGTCGCCCACCGAACCACACCCCAAGAATCTTAAGGTATAATTTACGTATTCCACATGCATTGCTCTAGCTGCATGTGGGCTTTTTCTGCTTCTGCAATTGAATCTTGGTATTGGATCAAACAGGAAAGTAGTGGGGAAAGTTGTATAGCATGAATCTAGGACGTGGTTCAAAGAGGAAAGGAATGGGGGGAAGTAGTGGGGAAAGTTGTATCGCATGAATCTAGGACGTGGTTCAAAAAGGAAAGGAAGGGGGGAAAGTAGTGGGGAAAGTTGTATAGCATGAATCTAGGACGTGGTTCAAAGAGGAATGGAAGGGGGGAAAGTACTAGTACAGACAGGCTATCCAGCACCTACGTTGGTCAAAAAGGCAAAACAATGACAAATGCAGTACGCACATCTGTAACAAACTGATCTTTTTGTTTTGGGGGACAAGGCTGTAGAGTTTCAGCAGGACTAGATTTGCTGCGCTCACATAGGGAAAGGTGTCTGAAGATAACAAAACTGGGACCAACACAAATATGCTCCTTGGTTGTTTTTTCTTTGTTGCAACAGACTGTGCATCACCCTTTCATACATCGGTAGATGCACATGGAGATGGTGAGTCCATTGTCCCATGCAACTCTTTAGCTGTTGTTAATCTAAGGCCCTGTTTGGTTAAAAAGTCCTAGGACTTTTTTTCGTCCCAAGTAAAAAGTCCCTAGTCCCTACCTGCTTGGTTCCAAGGACTATACATGGACTAGAGGTTATTAAATGACATGCTAAAAGACCATGTTACCCCCTAGTAATGAACTAATAGAGATAAGGTGCGATGCGGGGAAGGGGCAACTTTTGGAAAAAGTCCCAAAAAGACTCTCCCTCGGGGTCTTCTTTCTTTAGTCCCAAATGCCCACTTTTAGTCCCTAAAAGTCCCTCCTGTTTGGTTTAGATGGGACTGAAAGAGATGTTTTTTAGTCCCTACACCAAAAAGTCCCTATAAACAAACACCCTCTAATAATGCCGCTGGAAAATTGATGAAATGCCACAGTTAAAAGCAAATTACATGTTTAACGAATTTTATTGTTAATATAATCTCTCTGCTATTATGAATCAATGCCACCATTTGAGAAATGCTACTGTCTTTCTTTATTTCCTAGTTAGATAAGTCAGATGCTTCATTTTGTTGGCTTCTGTGTCATCCACCGTTATTGACCACTTGTTGTTTCCTTTGCACCTCTGTGTAAACAGGGTTATCTACTTCACCTCATTCCTATTGTGACCTTTTGTTGCACTGCACAAAACACTTTTGTTTTAAGAGGTTTTGTGTAGTTCAACCAAAATTTCACACCGACAATGTTGCTTGATTGCTTGATCTTAGTGGAACTGCATGAGAGGAGATCTTACTTCCTATCCGTGTTGGCAAATTTGGTTCAGATCTTCTTCTTGTGAGTTGTTTGAATTCCGCGTCATGAGAGGTCAGTACTAGCCTTCTTTCACATGATTGTGCAGTGTGCTTTCATATGTTGTGCTACTTGTACGGTAATGTTGCTTGATTTTAGTGAACTGCACAAATGGAGACAAGACTTCCAATCTGTATGTGCACCGTAATATCCCATTGAGGTAAGATAAGGATATTGCACAACTTTTGGCCTATATTTTGCCACTTTCATCAGAAAATTAATGTCGTTGTTTAGTGCTATACTTGTGCTCCCTAATTGACATGCCAAATCTTACATTGAAGGCGAAGCTTGTCTGTTATTGAACCAAGTGATGAAGCGGAAGAACAAGCGGAAGAAAAACAGAAATCAACTCCCGGTGCTGTAATGAAGCACTGGAACTGTGATGACACAAGTGATGATATAGTTTTGCATCTTAATTTATTGCTATGGCTGGAATGAGCAATTGTTTTGCCACTGATTTGATGCCACTCTTAACGTAATATCTAATTATCTCTACTTGTGCAAATAGGGATCTTCTTTGAAGATACCATATATTTTAGTGGAACTGCACAAGAAGATGTTGGAAAAATTAAACTAATCGAGGAGTATATAGTAAGCATGGCAACCACAGTAGATAACAACAGATGGTTCCGGAGAAGTGCTTGATTTGTATGCTCTACACAATAAGCCTCCTGACAAAGGTTGTTACTCGCCCACGGATTTCATCCATATGATTCAGCTTTGTCATCTCTATTGGTGTTGTGCTACTGTTTAGATATTGTCATGAGAAAGTGGTATTGTCCTTGAGAAGTGCTTCATCTGTGCTGTTTTAAATATTTCCGTTCCTTTTTTTCGAGCAAACAGGTAGCATTTAGTTGTCCTCTTGTCTTTGAACAACAGGATCATCCTCCTCTAAAGAAGAAAATGGAGTAAGTGAAGTGACTAGTTCCGATTATGCCAGGATGAAGAAGCCCTTTCTATCTTCTCATCAGAAGGAGCAGTTGAAGGATGGTTACATTAATCCCCACAAGACCAAACTAACTTCAGCTCGGAAGGACTGACAGATCTCCATCTTTTTTGCTGTGATGCGCAAGTACAATGTTGTTCTAGGATTCTTTCCGGTGAGTTTCATTTTTTAAAGTGTGCTCTACATGGACCATGTAAGTTCCTGTTTAAACTGTCAATTCATAGTACAGCTTGCTTTATACTAATCACTTATTTTGTATTTGTGCAAACAGGGGTGCTCAGCTTGATTTCAATGGGAACTGCACAAAATGTTCATGAATACATCGAATCATTCATTTCCACCACAAGAAAGGAGGTGCCGATATGTTCAAGGCGTTGCAACATATAAAGGTGAAATCATACAAGCTACGCGCGAATTTGGTTGATTTTGGTGGAACTGCACAAAAAGAACAGTTTGTTTATTTAGCACGAGGTGCCATGTCAATGTCCGAACTGATGGCAAACCCTGCCCATTCCACAAGCGTAGGCATTTGGTATTTTGGAATGGGAAAACCTTATCAAAGTTTGCTCATTGATGTACGCAAAAGAACACGCATTTGACATTTTGGAATGGGACGACCTTGTCAAATTTTGCTCATTGATGTTAGCAAGAAGACATGCGTTTGATATTTTCGAATGGGACGCCCTTTGCTGTTAGTAGCATCGATTGATTTTTCATTATTGTTTAGTTGTGAAGTAAATATTGGCTCTGACATGTGAATCGCTGAGATGCATAATCATCGATTGTTTTGAATGTTCTCTATGAATTGCCAGGCTTGTGTGTTTGATTGCAATGTACAGGAACGCTAAAAAGCAGCTCAAACTCTTTGTAGTCCCTCTGTTCCTTTTTACTTCGCATATTATATTTCTTTCAAGTCAGTTGATTTTACATTGTGAATGTTCATACTTTTTTCTAAAAGATTGGTCAAAGTAGAGATACTTTCACTGCAGACAAAACTTGTATACAGACTAAAAAGGACCGGATGGAGTACATGTGAAACTGCTGCAAACGAGGTGATCACCCTGGGAATAATCCTAGTATGTATTGTTTTGCATGTCCATCCAATGCCAGTGATACAAGAATTTGAACTAATCGAACTAAATTCATTCATACACGGTCGGAATTCATATAAACATGCTGGATTTCATTACATTTCATACATTCTTCAACTAAAAAGGGTGCGCTGGAGGTACAATTAATTAACCGAATCTACCCACCTGTGTCCGGCTGAGCCAAACAGAAGCTTATTCTCCAGCGGCCTGATCTTCAGTGACTTAACTGCAGGTGCAGTTGTGTAACTGACATGTGGCCCAGATGCCTGTTGGGCCCACGTGTCAGTGACCCAACTGCACCAGCAGTTAAGTAACTGAAGCAGCGTCCTTCTCCAACATAGCTCTCCGACTCCACGTCGCCGCCAAGAAGCTAATCGGCCGTCAATGGTCAACCCGCCTAGCTTGGCTTCAACCAGAGGCTAGCAGCGTTGGCCTTACTTGGACCCGAGCGGCGGCGACCTACCGTGTTCTACTCTTCCTCGTTTTCTGTGTGGCGCTGCCTCATTGGCAGTGGGGCGGGGCCTTGATGGAGCCGGCGATGTCCTCTGTCTCGTTGCCGGCGGGGCGGTGCCTCGGTGGAGCGGGGGAAAGACTCCCCCTGGTTGCAGCCAGGGTGGGGCCTCGGGTGAGCCGGCGATGTCCTCTGTCTCGTTGTTGGCGGGGCGGGGCCTCGGCGGAGTAGGGCCTCGCCAAAGCCGGCGAGGTCCTCCACCTCGGTGCCGGTGGGACAGGGCCTCGGCGGAGCCGGCGGTGTCCTCTGCCTTGTTGTTGGCGCCGCGGGCCCTCGGTGGAGCAGGGCCTCGTCGACGCCAGCGGAGCGGGGACTCATCGGAGCCGGCATTGTCCTCTGCCTCGTCCTCGGTCTCGCCAAACAGCGCCTCGCCCGCTTCATCGCCCTCTTTGTAGGCGGCCGCAGCCTCAGCCACCCGCATGCGGTACCGCCAACACTTGAGGCGGCCCTCGCTGGCGGAGCTGTACGAGTCGAGCAGCGCCTCCTGCTCTGCCCGCTCCATGGTGATCTGTTCCTCCGCCTGTAGGTGCCCCTGGAGGAGATGGTGGCGTCGGCCTGCGCCTCCCGGAACTGCTCCTCACACTTCTGCCTCACCGTGTCCATGTATTGGGCACGGGCCTCGCCGATGGTCATGGTGCAATGCACTGGCAAGGATGGCGCGGAGGATGGGGTGCCGCCGGATCGTCGACTACCATGTTATCCATTGGGACGTCGTTGTTCTCCGGCTGCTTGCCGGCCAGCCAATCAGCACAGATGAAGAGCGCCGAAGCGCGAGGAAGCCATGGTGGGCAGTAGTGGTGTGGACAGGAGAAAGGGAACGGAGGCGGATGACTGCGGCTATGGCCGGCGCGGCAGTTTATATAACAATGGTGGGTGGTGGAGGGATGGACGTGTGGCGCTGGAGTAGCCGCCTCGGCAACCGCGTATCATTAATGTGGGCGACAGACGGACGGATGGACGACACTTGTGTTGTTTGAAGGCGAAGCAATCGCCTACACCGGGAAGCGGGGCGGGCGGCGCTAACAGTTTCGGGCGGAAAGCGCGCGCGAGTGAGGGAGGCGGTATGGGTGGGCCACGGCAGTCAGACTTGTGCTTGGCATTGGGTCGGTTCAGCAGCCGGACATGCTGGCTCGCTAGCGAGCTCACTGAGCTGAGCGTCAACAATCAGACGATGGACGTAGCTTCCGACCTGGTGCCGGCGCCACTGTCCAAGCTGGTTCATGTTGTGTTCACCATAGAGCTGGTGCGGCTGCACTTCGACGCCCTAATGGTGGAAGAGCTACCAGCACAAGAGGACCTGTGCTGCAATCTCCATCTCCTCAACGAGCACTGGTGAACAAGCGAACGACAATGGCGTCGCGGACGTGTGGCCCTATGATCCTGGCTTCCCGAATGAGCAGCGGGCGCTGTATCAGACCATCCGTAGGGCCCGCGAGGCCCTCTCCATCGTCCTTCGAGTTGTTGCGCTCGCCGTGGTGCTGCCGTCTCGCGTTGTCAACATGGTCAACGAACATGAGGAATGAGGAGATGACTTTACTTGGAGAGGATGACAGTGGGGACCCACCAAGGCCATAGCCGCACGTACGCAAGTGCCTCCTTATTATATACAACTATAATATTTTCTGCTTCCTCCTGGTTTCCTGACATCACGGTCCCACACCATTGTCAACCTATGTAGTCAACAAACAAGATCATTGCACAAGGAGCGGCCGACAGCTGGGACCAAGGAGCTCGAGCAGTATTTGTGTTTTTGAGGTGTGAGCACTGCAGAGTTTTTCTTGAGCGATGTTTTCGTTGTTGTTCAGAGGAGAGCAGGATATTAACTGGGCGGGCTATGGCCCGTCTAGCCCAGGCCAGATATCCAGCCCAAGTATTTATTTTTTTCAAGCTGAAAATGGCTAGCCCAGCTATACTTTTTTTTGAGGAATACCCAGGCAAGGTCAACTTGTTATTCTCCGCCCCGCTGGGCTGCAAATCTTTCCAAGGAAGGATGCATTAGGCTTAACAAGAAAATGGGCTTTAAGAAATAATAAATAGGATGTCATTATAAAAACTGGGCAGTAACTATAAAAAAATGCACCAAACACATAATTAGTTTATTATTTTTTTGGATTTTGAAAATTTTAATTTCATTAATTGTTGCGCGCGCAATGTTTCATTGGAATTTTTACGTAATACAAATTTATATTGAAATTGTATTTAATCTGACTAGAAATTTCGGGATAAAAATATTTCGGATCCCATCAAAATTTGGGAAATTTTATTGAATTCTGTTTGAACGGTTGGTTGAAATTATTAATCATTGTCCTAGCTAGAAAATGGGTTGTACATTTAACAAACTGTAAATGGGTTGTAGTAAATTCCATTAGAATTCAAAAATGGGATGTACATTCTTGCAAATCGCAAATGGGCTATAAGTTCTCTGCCACACACTTGTGGGACTACTAAGTTGACGCATCCCCTAAAAAAAGTAAGTTGATGCGTATGCAAGGCTTTGTCAACTTATAGTCAACACACGGTTCTGGCAGCAGTGGCCGTTGGATGTCCATCCAACGGATGTCGTGCTTCTTCTTCAATCTCGGATATTGTAGCTTCAGCCACCCAAAAAATGATTCCTCCCCCTGACATCTGGGGCGCACCGTGTCGGAGGCTGACCTATGGGCCTACTAAGTTGATGCGTACCAAGGGCTTTGTCAACTTACTCAATATAAACGATTCTAGCTGCAAAGACCGTACGATGTCCATCAAACGGCCGTAGTGCTTCTTCAACGTCTGGTCTTCTTGCTCCAGCCGCCCAAACGAGCGCCGGTGGGACTGCCTGCTCCCGCCTCCCGTGACCGGTTGTGCTGCCGCACAGGCCGCGTCGCCCCACCCTACTCCATTGCTAGCCAGGCCATTCCTCTACTCACCCACACCTCCTGTTATTTTCCGGTGACGGTAGCCGAACCAGTAAACCCTCGTACTCCCCACCACGTGGGCAACCACTGCCGAGTCTTCCCCAGCTCCGTGTCGTTCCCTTCCTGGTGCTCTCGGCGCGCCGTGGTCAACGTGTTCATCGAACGACATCCATCGGACGTGGACTGTACGTGGAGAGGCTGACAGCTGGGTCCACGGCCACAGCAAGGAAGTGCCTTCTTATTATGCAGAAAATAATGATTCCTCCACCTGACAGCAGGGACCCACCGGACGGGCCGCCATATTTAGTGAAAAACGTTCCCCCCTGACTGCTTTGACCCACGAGCTACATCTTCGCACGCAAGGAAGTGCGTCCATATTACGGGCAAAAAAAAAGATTCGCCCCCTGACTGCTGGGACCCACCGGCTAGATCTTCGCACGCAAGGAAGTGCCTGACAGTCGGGACTCACCTGGTTAAAGGGTACGTATCGTTGTCATTCTGGTCACGAACGTGTACGTATATACGATCGGTCTGTCTGCAGGCTGCAGCGATGAACCGTGGCCATGTAAGGAAGGGCACGTGTCGTAGTAGAGGCGCGCACGTGTAATAGTAGAGGCGCATCATGTACACGTACGTACAGCGGCCAGGGTGCAAGAAAGTAAATACGGCCACATACGTACATACGAGCGGGGTCTCGAACACCTACTCACGCATATATATACAGACGGCCATGGCTTGTGTACATGGAGAGGCAACGGACGGCAGCAACGGCGTCCTGTTCATTGGGCAGCGAACCGGCTGGGTCGGAACGGAGAAACAACGTCCTGTTCATCGGGAAGCACCCGACTGGGTCGGAATACATCGTGTTCATCGGGAGCCAACCAACTTGGATGGAACAGCCGATGGAAACGAGGCCTGGCATACCACAGAACGGAGGAAACGGCCTTGTGTTCGACCGGCCACGGTCGAAACGGGATCCTGTTCATCGGGTGAGGTCTGGCGTACCGCAAAACGGAGGAAACGGACCTCCTATGGTCGAAACGGGGTCCTGTTGATCGGGAGGGGTGTGGCATACCGCAAAACGGAGGAAACGGACTTGTGTCGGAGCGCTATGGTCGAAACGGGGGTCCTGTTCATCGGGAGGGGTGTGGCGTATCGCAAAACAGGACTCCACGGGATACTATACATCTCCACCGTCGACCTCCTCCAGCCTCCACGGGCTACTATTCATCCACCATCGACCTCCTGCAGCCTCCACCTGCGACTGTTCATCCACGGGCTCCTGTTCATCCACCCTCCACCGCGCACTCCTCCACTTGCTACTGTTCAACCAACCCTCTCCACAGATGCCTGTTCAACCACCCCTCCACGGTCTACTGTTCATCCAGCCCTCCACCGGCTACTGTTCAACCAGCCCTCCATGGGGTCGTCCTGTTCATCCAGCCCCCCACGGGGTCCTGTTCATCCAACCCTCCACAGAGTCCTGTTCATCCACCGGCTCGATCAATCAGGGTCCTGTTCATCCAGCGGCAACGTCCTCTACTACCACGGGGTCCTGTTCATCCAAAACCCCCAACAATGCTCACTGTTCATCAAGGGGAGGAGGCAACAGTGTTCGATCGGCTTCAGTTAGTAGCAGTAGTGAAGGAATCACTCGGGTTCAGTTCAGAACAAGGGATCGATCGATCGCTCGGGTTCAGTAACGCATAGTCTGCAGTCCAATCGCTAGAGTTCAGTTAAAGCCCAACGCCTTGCTCGTGTTCAATTAGAGCGGAACGCCTCGCATACACGCGCGTACGTTCGAGAGAAACGCGCATCGCTCGGCCCCCGACCACCCACCGTAACCAGGAACTCCCCGATATTTTCCTCGCCCTCGCTTCTACCATGGTTTTTTCTGTCACGGATGCCCCAAAGAATGTCATGCAGCTGCGTCTGCGGCCCGCCCAGGACAAAAAGCCCATTTTCTATCATGATTTTTTATCATAGAAGTAGGAGCCCACCACATCTATGATGATACTGGGTTTTGTCACAATTATCGTCATAGAAGTGTCATAAGTATGACAGAAAAAAATTCGTTCGACCCAAAATGTCATGGATGTGTCTTTTTTTTGTAGTGAGATCCTCGATAACATGCCCGCTGAGCTCAATTAGCAGGGGGAGTTGACTGCCGGCTTGGTGATGCTGCTGAAGAAGAGCATTGCCTCGGAGAAGAAGGTGACCGACGAAATCCTGCAACTTCGGGAGGACAAGGCAAAGCTCTGCCACGAGCTCATCCTGTTGAAGGAGGAGAACGCCGGCTGGAAGAAGCTGCATGAGAATAGTAGTTCCTCGATGAAGATGCTGCAGGCCCTCGTCATGGAACATAAGGAGGAGTTGGCGAAGCTCCGCATCGAGCACCCGGCTGCTGTCAAGCTAAGTAATGCGGCAGTGGAATAGATGATCAAGGCTCGCGTCGAGAAATCCCGCATCATGGACATAATGAAGAAGATGGTGGAGGAGACGCGCAAGGAGATGGAGGTCGTGGAGGCGATGAAGAAGCAGTTACGACTCCGTGGCCAGCAACCCTTCATGTAGTAGAGAGCATCACCCCAGACTTGTGTGTGCATCTTCCTTCTTTTTTTGGGGTGATAATCTTCCTTCTTCTTTTGCTCCTGTGTTTCTTCTTTTGCTTCGGGTTTCCGCCACACGTGTCACTTTCTCTGCAAGGCATGAATAGAAAAATGCTAACAATGAGATGACTAGCAAATTAGATCATTTTATCGCCATATGGCACTGGGCTACCGTCTTTCGTGCTCCTCCGTCGTACTCCAGTGGAAAACTTGAGTATACCGCATGGTTCTTTGCTCCTCCTCAGGTCGTCGGCACATTTATACGAGCAGTCAAATCACAAGGCCCCGCCTTCCAGTAGTAATGAGCCGTCAAATCACAAAGGCCCTCGCCTCTCTTGAAACCGACCAAGCTAAACTGCCCCGCCCTCTAGCCTTTTAAAAAATGTTTACTTTTGTACAGTATGTGGCACCACGATCCGCATGGAGCAGGGGGCCTTCGCACGTCAGCCCAGGATAACACCTGACGCATGACAGGTCCATAATACAGCATTCCAGGTACAAAAATATTCATCAAATATATGTATATGAGATTACATCATTGATGAATACAATTATCTGGCATAGCCCTAAGGCTATTAACTGACAGTGAAAGTCTATTTAAATGGCGGCGGAAGTCTTGGTTTGGCAGCATAACAACTCTGGCTAGGCTCCACAACTCACAGGACTGGCAAAGGTTACGGCCTAGCACGACGGATCAAGCGAACAACTCGGGTATGACCTACAAAACTGGCATGACACGCCAGGTCAGTACATTGAATGTACTGGCAAGACAACCAAATACATATCATCCAAACAAGCTGCAGACAATGCAAGAACCGAGCGCATGCAACACCCTATCTCATATCAATTACTAAACATGGCATGATAAAAATCAACTAAGCATGAACAAAATCATAACATCTACTGACATGGCATATCAGAACATGATTATAACATTGTAATAGCAAAACATAGAATTTTATCTCAATCATGGCATAACTTAACATGTCAATCAAAGCATAGCATGGCATCAAGAAACTATGCTGAAAATAAACTACCAATAATATCCAATGCAGACATAGCATGTTAACATTGTGCAATCATCTTCTGTTCTATCATGGTTCTTTAAATGCAAATCATGATATATTATTCCAGCAATGCAACCAAACTTGTGCACCGAGTCCCTCGGACTCTCTTATCAACTGTGATCATCTCTGGATCACAAACACACCACCAAAGTGGTCTTTCTCAAGAACAACTCGTGATCCTTACGGCGATCACAACCACGACCAACACTTGGTCTCCAACCATGATCCTTACGGCGATCACAACCACGACCAATATTTGGCCCGTGATCCTTACGGCGATCACAACCACTTATCTCATCATCAAAATATCGTCGTGACTCCTCAAGACTATTTCATAGTTCAAGTTACTATATTCTTGTTATCACATATTTATTTACCAACTTAATTATTTCGGTTTGTCCTCCATTTCGACCAAGACCTGATAGTGGGACCTACTACGAACTGTTGCTATCGATAGACTTTATACACTCTGCAGAGGTAGCACACTGTACCCACACCACGGAACCTGTGGCCTCGTCATCCCAATCGGGTGGACCAACGACATTCCGATGAAACCAACCTACTGCCATGACGCTCTCCTGGCCACTCCGACCCAATCCCCAACGGGCTGGTCCTGGGTGGCCCCGTGTCTACCAAAGACACCCCGACCACCGTCGTGGTCAACTCCCACTCGGGTACACTCCCACTCGGGGACTGGTACCAAAAATCTCAAAAACGAGCACACAAGGTTATGTCCGCTTACCTGATCAGGGTAGGCACGCCCATAACCTTCCCTAGTGGGAGGCACCGGCGAGAGGTCACGACAATAGCTCGCATTAAGGCCTCCCATGAGGCAAATGTGGCTGCACTGAAAAAGTTCGGTTTGGCGGCACTATGACTCGATCCCATCGATGACGGAGGAGGTTTGTTATTACTAAGTCATTTTATTTCCTTCTCCATCATCATGAACATATTTAACATGAGTGCAACATGCCGCATACAAATGCACGAACAAAATATTGAACTCCTCAAGTGCACAACTATAACATAAAGGACATGACAATAGTATATCAATGGTGCATTACAATCCTCATAACAGTTTATAACGATGACATGCAAATAAAGTAGAGTAGTGGCATGGCATTATTAATAATAACATTCTAATTAACATGGCAAAGGCATCATGAAACACAAGCATGCAAGATAGGCATAAAGAAATAACTGCCGATGAAAACGACATAAAACAACTGCAACTACACACACACACACAAGGTGCAAGCAAAGTCAACATGCAAGTTCGGGGCTCATGATAAGAGGTTGGCTTGCCTGGGGGTCGACAAATACTCCGGGAAGAAGTGCGAAACGATCACGGAAAGATTTGCCGGAAACAGTTCTCTCTCGGAGGAGGCTGTTTACGGTCAAGGGCAAAATGGTCATTTTCACTGTGTGAAAATATTATGAAAATGATACCAACGGAAAGAGCTCGACGAACAGAGAACGTGAGCGCTGGAATCACCTTATTCGGAGTTACGGGTTAAAAGATACGGACGTTTAAAGCTCAGGGACTAGTCTATAAAAATACTTCTACAAACAGGTCCCTGGTAGTTTAAACAGACCGTGTCTTTTCTGAAAATACGTTTTTTCAGAGAGGGAAACGTATTCCCGGCCGAATGAGAGGAAAAATGCGCTTTCTGAGATTGAAAACGCACTTCCTAGAAATGCGCTTTCGCGTGGGTAAAGCAGCGTCGCGGCGGGGGCGCCGCCACTTATCTGACGTGGCACTGGGTCCGGCCCTTCCGTCGCCGACAGGTGGGACCGCGCGAGGAGGGGCCCGCCTGGCCCTGGCGTCTTCTACCTCTTGCTCGGGAGCGAGCGAGGCCGAGGGAGGAGATCGCCCCGACGAGGTTTTCCCGGCGACTCCGGCCACGGCAGGCGACGGGCGACCTACCCACGGGTTCAGGAGGAGGAGGCGCACCCCGGGATAGTCTCTGTTGCCGGCGACGAGCACAGGAGAGGGAGCCACCCGGCCCGCGGCGGAGAGGGGCTTCGGCCTCCGGTGGACTAGGGGCTCCGGTGGGGAAAACGGTCGGGCGAGGCTACGGTGAGGCTTGACGGACTCCGGGCGAGGCTCTGGTGGAGTCTAAATGGCAAGGAGCGCGCGGGATCGCCGGAATCGAGAGGGACCTGAGGCGGCGACCACGGCAGCGATGGAAGTGGAGGAGTGACACCGCGGACGAGAGGAGGGGTTGAGGAGGCGTCAAGGAGGGTGAGGAAGCTGATGAAGAGCTCGAGGGGGTCGCGGGCTCCTTTTATAGCCGGGGCGAGGGGTGGCCGAGCCGAGCACCGCCGAGCGCGTCGATCCACGGCTCTGCCGGCCGCAGCAGTCACGGAGGCGCACGGGAAGGCGACGTGGAGGGTCAAGACGAGCAGCAGAGGCTCACGGAGAGGAGAGGCGCTCGGGGACGAAAGGAGGAAGCGGACAGAGGCGAGGAAGACGACGAGCTCACAGGCGCGCACTGCTCGTTCGTTGGCACGGCTCTCTGGAGAAGAAAACAAAGGGGGCCAGAGGTCCAGAGGGAAGACGATGTCGAGGGGGAGCTATTGGGCATTAATGGCGAGGCCAGAGACGGTCGGGGCAGCGATGCCGACGACCACAGTGGCTAGACCACCGTTTTGGCTGGTTACACGCGTGGTCACCACTGGCATGACACGCTCTAGGGTTTTAACTGATGTAAATTCATGTCTACCGCGTAGTCCTTCCAGCGTGGAGTGTTACCATGGTGAAAGATCGGGCAGAGACAAATGGAGATGAGTGAAACAAGCTCCACAAGTTTGCTGTTGCAAACTTGGCAACATCCTACAGATTAAACCAGAGAGGGTAAATGGTAAACTTGATGTCCGGGAGGCTTGGGGTAGAAAGGACTACGGTCCTGGCAGTTTTGAGGTAAAATGGACAACTATTTACCATAGTTGTTGTACAACCACCAAAACTGACCCAGAAACTTAATCATGATTAAACACTCACTAGGAGTGATGGATTGGGCTATAACTTGGCAAAGCCTGATGATTTGAACATAACATGATGCTGTAAAAAGTTCATACCAAATGGACTCACCAAAATGGTACTTCCTTCACAGCTATCTTTTCTGTCCAAAAACTTCAGAGAAATCCTCAGGGCAATTGGTCTAGTGAAATGAGCCACAATCTTGTGGAGATAGGTTATATGAGTAGGAGAAGCCCTGGAAAAATTATCAGCCATAATGGAGCAAGATAAAATACACTTGCTTCACAAACTGAAAATTTGGACAGAAAACAAGAATTGCTCCTGTGCTCACATAGTTCAATGAAATGAACTGAATTTGGGTGGAGGATAATGATTTGAGATACTTGAGAGGATGGAAAAGTTTCATCCCATTTAGAAGCACTATGAAGGTACTTCTTTCACAAACTTGTGTTCTGGTCAGAAATTTTGAAAAATTGCACAGGGAACTAGGGTGAATGGATTGAGCTCATCTTTGGTATCCATGAGTTACTTAACAATGTTAAACACCCTGCCAAATTGCAGCTCAATTGGACTTAGCAATAAAGCACTTCCTTTGCAAAATTTCAGAGAAGGCAGAAACTTGCATTGGATCATGTGCCAAATTTTGAACTATGGAATCATGATATTAGGATGGAACTAGTGATTATATATCAAGGACAAGCTACACAATTTATGTGGGAATTTTCTCTGCTATAAAAATAGTAGTTCCTTTGGAAATTGGCAGAAATGCAATATTGGCATTAAATAGGAAAAGGCAATTTTCCTTATTTAATTAAGGCCAATATACTTGCCAGAGCTTGGATCAGGCATAAGCATCAACTCCACCAATTCTCATGAATTTAGGAGATGGCTAGATATGCCTTTGGATTTTATTCCTCAGAAAGGCAAGAAAAGGAATAAATCATAATTGAAAAATATTGCATTGGACTTAGCAATATTTTTGCATATCCAAGGTTAAGAAAGATAGGATGATCTCTGGGATCAATTGGGAGGATCAACAGATCAAGGAAAATGATGGCTCCTTTGTAATCACAAGGGCATATCCAAATTCCAAAAATTTGGAATTAGGGTTTAAGAGGAATTGAGCTGATGCAAATGAGGTGTTGCCCACCGAAAAAGACATGAGCAGGATTTTGAGAGGTTGGAAATGACAAAATTTTCTCAGGGTCATCCAGCAAACTCAGGAGAAAATTTTGAAAATGAGTGCTAGGAGAGAATAACAGCACAAAAATTGATAACCCAATTTTGGGGTTGTTATACAATAGTAGTATCGATGGATTGCGCCATGGAGCAAAACTAACAAGATGAAATAAAAGAAAAAGGTGGTACATATAGAGAGCACTTGTCGCCAAATTATGCATATAGTACTATTAAAAAAGCTAGCACGTGCTTAAATGGGGTGCTAAATTCTATTAAAGAAATTAGCGTACCTAGTCAATTCTTGGGCTCTTATTATTTATGCCACTAGTTGTGTATCACTACTCAGTTTTGCCACTAGAAGTTACAACTACTCAAAAATGCCAACGATCCGTGAGATGCCTGCTCAAAAATGCAATTAGATATCTCAAAAGTGCCATCGTTAAGTTAGATGTTTGCTCAAAAATGCCATTAGACATTGTTATTTTCACGTCAAACCCATTGACAATGTTATATGACAAAAATAAGCCGATTCTCACAATGATAAGTGTGGCCCCGCTTGTCAAGAGTAACCAAGTGAATAATTTTAAAGGAAAATAAGAACCCTGTTGGGATCAAGTAGGCCCTACACTTTATTTTACTGTAGTGAGATAGAGGGAGAGCTGGCATGTTGGTCCATCGCTATTTATGTCATTATAACATGGCAAAAGAGATTTGAGTCACAATAATGGTGTCCAGCACAACACACCCCTCAAATAAAACTAAGCACCCTGAAATTCTTTGACAACTAAACTGTTGGCTATATGATGTTGGCCTTATATATACATAGATAATGTGAAGAAACGAGTGGTAGTACTATACCAACTAAAAGATGAACTGTAAGAAATACTAGTATGTACGTACTAAAGAGTTAAAGTAACGAGAAGGAACATAACATAATTCAGCTGGGGACTCAGCACAACACACCCCTCAAATAAAGCTAAGCACACCTGAAATTAAACTAAGCAACTAATCAGGTAGACACTGCATTAGAACCACCATGAGCAACGACACTGCCACCTTACTCGGACTCCTCGTCCACGTGCTCGACTTCGTCCTTGTCCCTCTTCCTCTTGGCCGATACTTCTTCGCTTGAACCGCACACTTGGCTCTTGCTCTTCATCCAACACTTGTAGATATTGAAACAAAGGTATCCATCTGTTGCAGCGTAGTGGATGTGGTCTATATCTAGTAAATTCCACTGCCATGCACGATGAAACTTGGACGGAGGTTTCTTCAGTTTACCGTACGAAGGATGAACCATGGCTCCTGCCAGGGTCAACATTGAAGGCTGATCATGGGAGGGCACCGGCCATTCTTCTAGAGGTCGAAGGGGTTGCCTACAACAAGGCCTATCTGACCCAGGACTGTTCTGTCGTTCATAAAGTCTACAGTAACAAATTTGACTAGGCCGCCCTTGAGGAAGTTCTTAAATTCCTCCCACTCAACGTCGGCATGGCATATGTGGTACACCAAGCATAAGTCATGCACACAAACCTGGATCACGGCGGGCTTCATCTTCTCTTCCTCCTTTAGATTCTTCTCTTTGTCCAGGGTTGTGGTGTACTCAACATCTAGCCCAGCGAGCCACTCATCATTTGAGTTTTCGAACATGCGTCTAAAGCGAGCAAGGCATCTTTCACCGTTGGGGAAGAACGGGTGTAGGGTGTAGATGACGTCGAACTCATCGCCGGTGATGGTTCTAACCTTGTACTCACCGCTGATCATGGAGATTTGGGACGCCATGCATTTGGGAGGAGGGTTAGGATTAGTGGAACTGCCGTAATGTGAAAGGATAGGACGACTAGGAGCGAACTGCCGTAATGTTAAAGGACGTCCGGGGATGAGTAGGAGCGAACTACCAGCGGTTTTTTGATTGTAAAAATGCTGAGTGGGGCGTGCGAACGGCAGGGTAGTGGCTTGCCTGGTGGATAAATGGATTCATGCACAGTACTATGGGGGCCCAATTAGATGTCATGTCTACTCGACGCCCAATTAAATGGCTTTCGATGTCATGTCAAGCGTCGGGAAAATTACATGTGATACGAAGCTTTCCATTCTTCCATGATACGGGCTTCCGAGAGCCCTTGGATCTGAGAATGAACAGTTGCATGGCGTGATTCTAGACCTATGGGTGAATATCCTATCCTGGAGGGTTATTCTGCAAATTTTCAGTGACTTAGCATGCGACCATTCGATCTCAGATCCAAGGGCTGCCAGCAGCCCGTATCATGGTCGCGCCTACCACGACCGTCGCCTCGCTCGCACGGTCGCGCCCTTGGAGATTTAACACGGTGCATTAGGCTATCTGATGTTGGCATCTCATACATAGTCATCACTTAGTCACTCATACAACAAGGTTCGCTATAAGGTTGGCTATAAGAGTATTTTTTTACTTCTCTCTATCTCTTTCTTCGTAGTATTTATTGCATTTGCCAAGGTGTGACCTCTTCCAGTGAAATGGTGCTTAGATGAGGTGCTAAGGGCATTAAATGGCTTAGCAACTCAAGTCCCCAATGCATAGGTGCTTAGTTTTTTGTTGCTAAGTTTGCTTCATTTAATTAGCTATGGACTCAAAATTATCTTTTAACCTAGGTACACGCTCTTAGCACCGTTTCTTCCTGGGGTCATGAAACTAGTCTTTGTCTTCTTAATTAACTTGCCACATCAGACTTTATGCCTATGTGGCAGGCTTAGCACCTGTACAACCAAGTACATTAGTGGGCTATAAGCCCACTTACACGGCATTTTTGCATATGTGGAGGAAAGAGGCAAGGAAAAAGTGGAGGAGTGGGCTCTCATGCAAGTGCCAGCCTCTACATGGTGGAGCATTGGGAGAGGCACCTGTATACCATGGAGGTGGTCAGGAATCGGGAGACTCACGCCGGTCATTGCGCCATAGTTAAAATGATAATGGCAAGTCAAATAACGGGGCCCCACCTATCCAGTAGTAACTCGCTGTCAAATCACACAGCCCTACGTTTGTAGCAGCCTAGCTACTCCCTCATCTTCTCGCGTCTCTGTCAAACCGACTAGGCGGATGTGGCACCCCGGCTCAGAGCAACCGGTTTACCATGCATTGCCAGCCCAGAGACCATGTCTTCTGGCAACACACAACATCTGGGTACAGAAAACAACCGCTTTATTGATGCTAGCGGCTCATAGTTTATATTACAACAGGTGTCGAGGCCAAGCGGCACACACGGTGCGGCTGAACAATATGTACATTATTTAGTGAACATAAAGGGCCTCGATCATAAAAACTACGCGGCAGCGGAACAATGTCGTAGCGGAAACTCCATAGCACAGGGACACCGATGTGGACACGATCTAGACTCGAGCAGCACTCCTTTCCAACGAGACTTTCCTGAAATCTGGCATGACACGCCAGGTCAGTACATGGAATGTACTTGCAAGCTCACATCAGGCATAATCATAATGACAAACAATATCATGATAATTAACCAATTAATAATGGAATAATGTTTCAACATGCCGTGATCATGCTCTTGTGATAAAAGTCCCTCGGGACTGGCTTACCAACCGTGATCGTTCTTGGATCACAAACATACCACCATCATGGTCTTGACTAGGGATATCTCGTGATCCTTACGGCGATCACAACCACGACCAATACTTGGTCCCGAACATCTCGATGGCTTTCCCACCATCATCAACAGTGCAAAGTTCATAACTTAGTGTGCAATATTTATTAAATGTTGACCCATGGTGTGACCTACTACGAGCGTGTACGTAACCATGGACTCGGCTATCGATAGATTATTACACTCTGCAGAGGTAGCACACTCTACCCACACCACGGAACCCATGGCCTCGCACTCCCATTCGGGTGGACCAATGGCATTCTGACGAAACCCCTCCATTGCCATGACACTCTCCCGCCCACTCCGACTCAATCCCCACCGGGCTAGTCCTGGGTGGCCCCGTGTCTACCAAAGACACAATGACCACCGTAGTGTCCAAAACGATCCCACAAGAGGACCCGATACCATAATCTCAACAACGGGCACACAAGGTTATGTCTGCTTACCGAGCCAGGGTAAGCATGCCCATAACCTTCCCTAGTTGGAGGCACCAACCAGAGGCATGACAACGGACCGAATCACGGCCTTCCCATAGAGGCAAATGTGGTTGCACTGGGGAAAACTCGATTCAGTGGCACCATGACCCGGCCAACGATATATTCAAGTTGAATTATATTCAGGTTTAACTTAAAGTAAAAATGACCGGTGTCATCGCATGCCATGAAATGCAACACTACATATGCATCATATATTAACGGAAATGACTGAGTCAACTATATTCACACTAAGTATAAACATCAACAACTCATGCCACTTTTCTGGTTAAGATAAACCTCACTTTAAAACAGAATATTTTCTAGCAAATTTTATTATTTTACTCATGCAAGAAAAGAACTTCAAATAATTACTCATATGCATAACAATATAACTCTTTCATCACCACAAATGAATCCTAGTTTCTTTACCAACTAAGTTAGTTTCAAACATTCTGTAAATCAAGCATATTAACTAAACCTAGCACTTAACAGAATATAAATAACATAATAGTTATTTAAATGCATGTATTAAATCTTTCATTCAAGAAAGAAAATCATAAATATTGAAATGGCACCATGAAAATGTTGCTTTGGCTTGCCTTAGTGCAGATGAGGTTCACAAGCCTTCTGGTGATCCTCAAGACAAGCTTCACCCTCTGAAAATAATTTTAAACAAAAGAAGAAAATATCAAGAACCCTTCTGAAAATAACCAGAAAATCTAGACAGCACAGAAAAAGCTCATTTTTGGTGAGCTGCTAGATTTCTTTGCAAAGAACACAATGCAAAAAGAATCAATTCATTTGGACTTATGGTTGAAGAGTTATAGCTGTTTGAAGCTCTCTAGAAATATATATAAATTTGAATTTAAATAAAACAAACTAGGGGGGTGACGTCGAAGGCGTAAAGCCTCGGGGCGCCACCACTCGTACCACTTCACGCGCGTACTGAGTGGCTGACTAGCGGGCCCCGCTAATCAGGCGACGGGGAGAGGGAGGAGGAAACAGAGGGGGCCGCGGCTTCACTGGAGCTCACGCCGGCGGCGAGGGCTCCTTGGCCAAAACGAGAGGGATGGATCGAGAGAGGGGATGGAGGCGCACCTGCCTGTACCCGTAGCATAGCTAGGGGTGGTCGGATGGCGTCGGAATCGACCTCGCAAGCGGAGGCAGAGAGAAGTGGTCACCGGAGACGAAGATGACGGCGAACAGAGGCAACTCCAGGGGCTCCAAGTGGACGGAACGGCTTCACCGAAGAGTGGTGTAGGCCCTGGAATCGCCAGCGAGCTTGAGCTCGAGGACGGCAGCCTGCGGCCTGCCCGGCCGGGCTACGGCTATCTACAAGTTTGTGGAGTGTGTGGGAGTGGAGGATGGTGCTCGAGGAGGCTGGGGATGGCTCCTTTTATAGGCGAGCACCGAGGGGGGTTCGGGCTCTGCCGATGACACCTGGACACGGCGCCCGGCGACGAGCGGCGTCAGTGAGAGGGGGAGAAGGCGACCAACTGATGCGGGGACTGTGGGCGAACGGGGATGAGCACAGGATTGAGAGGAAGGCGACGAGCACAGTGCAGAGCACACTGTTGCGTTGGCCGGACCACGCCCGTGCTCACTCCGGTGAGCTCCGGCGTCGGCGAGTGCCAGGGGGGAGTTAAGGGGGTTGGGACGAAGATGGTGGTGAGGTTTGGCGCGCTTTGGCAGTTGGGGAAGCGAGCACGCGCGAAACAGAGCGCTCGGCGGCACTCAGAGCGCGTCGACACGCAGGCTGGCATCGTGTACATGCGTGGTCACCGCATGAACTCTGCCCTCAGGCCGACCTACGTCCAAAGGTCATGTCTGGCTTATTGTTCGAGGTAGTTTTGAAGATTACCACGCTTTGGTTTGGATCCAGACACAGTAGAAAAGATTTCACAAGCCAAGTAAGTTTCTGATCAATAACTTTAAGAGGTTGTTGAGGTCAAATGGCTTGAGTTGGTGTCTGTGCTTTGGAGGCTAGCAATCATCTACTAAGGTGATGATGCACAAGAAAAATCAGCCTCATTGGAGCAAGTAAAATGGTAGTTGCTGTAGAAAGCACCATTTCTATCCAGATCAGAAAATATTTTCTGTAGCGAAAATATTCCAAATAGTGATGAAATATTTTTGCTCAGGAAGGTGCCCTAGGGTTCAAAGAATATTTGTGAATTTTCTCAGATTTTTGTGGGCAAGAAAAATTGGGGTTGCTTTGGAGCACAATGAGCTAGCTAGGGTTTTAGAGAGGAAAATGAATATTTTTCATTAAAGAAAAATATTCCAAATATTATTTTGGGGAGAACCAGAGAGGGAATGATGATTAGAGAGGGAAATGAGGCACTTGGGTGAAAGCCAAGGGTACCAAAGTGTTTAAGTCCATATGAAAAGATTCAAAAACTCCAAATTTCAAAATAAATCCAAATGAAAATCAGGCAAATAAAGGAGGGCAAAAACCAGGCTGTCACAAACCTCCCACACTTAGAATGAATCTCGTCCTTGAGATTCGGTTGCTTGGGAAAACCATTCTGGATAATGTGCCCTTAGAAATTCTTCTCGTTCCCAAGTTGATTCTTACTCGGTGTGATGCTCCCACTGGACTTTGTACAACTTCCTTACTTTACTGCGAGTGACTCTTTCCATCTGATCCAAAATTCGAACCGGTCTCTCTTCATATGTTAAATCCCTTGCCAACTCTATCTCAGTCATAGCAGTCTTTTTCTCAGGCGGTGATATGCATCGCCTCAACTGTGAAACATGAAACACGTTGTGCACGTCCGACAATTCAGGGGGTAGTTCCAACTGATATGCAACAGTACCCACTCGAGACATAACTGGAAATGGGCCAATAAATCTGGGTGCCAACTTTCCACGAGTCTGGAATCTCTTGACTCCTTTCATAGGAGTGACTCGAAGGTATACGAGTTCTCCGGGTTCAAAACTGATTTGTCGGTGCTTTGTATCATAATAACTCTTCTGTCGAGATTTGGCCAATTGCAATCTGTCTATGATCTCCTTAACTTGTTTCTCAGCTTCCATCATGAGATATGTTCCGAAGATACGGCTATCTCCAGTTTGAGACCAATTTAAAGGAGTGCGGCACTTACGGCCATACAAAGCCTCGTATGGTGACATCTTTAGACTGGTCTCGAAGCTGTTGTTATAAGAGAACTCGGCATACAGCAGACAGTCTTCCCATTTAGATCCTTGTGCCAAAGCACAGGCTCGCATCATATCTTCGAGTATTTGGTTTACCCGCTCTGTCTATCCATCGGTCTGAGGATGATAAGCGGTACTATATTTCAGCGCTGTCCCCAAGGCTTGATGGAGGCGTGACCAAAAAGCAGACGTAAAAAGTGAACCTCGGTCGGAAGTGATGGTTCGGGGTACTCCATGCAGACTGACTATTCTGGATACATACAGCTGTGCAAGTTGATCCGCTTGATATGTGGTTCTGATCGGGATAAAGTGAGCAACCTTGGTTAAGGTGTCCACTATGACCCATATTGCATCATTGCTTCACTGAGTCTTAGGTAGTCCTGTGATGAAATCCATGCAAACGTCGTCCCATTTCCATTGCGAAACTGGCAGTGGTTGGAGAAGTCCGGCTGGCTTCTGATGCTCTGCCTTCACCTTGTTGCATATGTCGCAACAGGCCACAAAATAGGCAATGTCTATCTTCATTCCATCCCACCAGAATATTTGTCAAAGGTCTTCATACATTTTCGTACCTCCAGGGTGAATAGAATATGAGGATTCGTGTGCTTCCGACAGGATTTTCTTCTTTAAGTCCTACTGATTGGGTACACAAATCCTTCCATGGAACCGGAGGGTACCAAATTTATCCTTTGAGAAATCTGGAGTTTGTCCTGCCATCGTGCTCTTGACACGTTTCTGTAGATCGATGTCAGCTGGCTGGGCCTTGTAGATTTCTTCCTCAAGTGTGGGGGTAACTTCCAAAATATTAGCACGGCCAGCATCAACTATGACCAGGTTGAGCTGAGCAATCTCCTCTTGAAGGTCAGGAGGCAAGGATTCCAATATGACAGTCAAGCTGACAGGCTTTCGATTGAGTGCATCAGCAACCACGTTGGCCTTACCCGGGTGGTAATTTATTCCAAGATCATGATCCTTGACCAACTCAAGCCATCTTCGTTGTCGGAGGTTTAAATCTGGCTGAGTAAATATATACTTGAGACTTCGGTAAAAATTTGGGACCTCTTCCCGATGAGGTAGTGTCTCCAAATTTTTAGAGCATGAACCACCGCAGCCAATTCCAAATCATGAGTAGGATAATTTCCCTCGTGGGGTCGTAGCTATCGCGATGCATATGCTACTACCTTGCCGTCTTGCATAAGTACGCATCCAAGTCCTTGTCTGGAGGCGTCACAGTACACATCAAAACTGCGGTAGATATCTGGAAGAGTCAATACAGGTGCGGTCGTCAGCCGTACCTTTAGCTCATTGAAACTTTTCTCACAGTCCTCAGTCCATTCAAACTTCTTATCCTTTTTGAGCAGCTCCGTCATGGGTTTAGCAATCTTGGAAAATCCATCAATGAAACGACGATAATATTCGGCTAATCCAAGGAAACTCCTGATCTGTGTTACGGTCGTGGGTGGCAACCAATCGAGCACATCTTTACTTTGCTCGGTTCCATGGCTATACCTTTGGCGGATAGTACATGTCCGGGAAACCCAACTTGCCTGAGCCAAAACTCGCATTTACTAAATTTGGCATATAGCTGATGGTCGCGGAGTCGTTGTAGCACTGCTCGGAGGTGATCCTTTTGATCTTCTTCACTCTTGGAGTAAATGAGTATGTCATCGATGAAGACTACCAAGAACTTATCGAGGAAGTCCATGAATACATTGTTCATCATATGCATGAAGAAGGCAGGGGCATTGGTGAGACCAAAGGACATAACTGTATATTCATAAAGACTGTACCGAGTAGTGAATGCGGTCTTAGGAATATCTTCCTTTTTAATCTTGAGCTGATGATATCCCGTCCGTAAATCAATCTTAGAGAATACCTTGGCCCCACTGAGCTGATCAAACAGATCATCAATCCTTGGCAGCGGATATTTATTTTTGATGGTGACCTCATTCAGCTGACGGTAATCCACACACATGCGGAGGCTGCCATCCTTTTTGTCTACGAAAATAGCAGGTGATCCCCATGGTGAAGAGCTGGGACGGATATATCCTTTCTGGAGCAGTTCATCAAGCTGTTTCTTTAGCTCCGCTAATTTTGATGAGGGCATCCGGTAATACTTCTTGTATAACGGTGCGATTTCGGGCACAAGATCTATTGCAAACTCAAGCTCTCGATCTGGTGGCATGCCTGGCAGTTCTTCTGGAAATACATCAGGATACTCGCTGACCACAGGAATTAATTCCAATTCACCAGTTACCGCGGTGAAGACCATTTCTTTCTTGGGTATACTTTTGCGAGCATAGAATTTTGTAGTCTGCCCATTCTGACAGGTCAAAGTGACTTCTCGGGTTGCGCAGTTTATGCAAACTTGATATTGGGTCAACCAATTCATACCCAATATAACATCCAACTTGGCGGACTCAATAATTATCAAAGAAGTTGGAAAACCGACTCCGTTGATATTGATTTCCAGATTACGGCAGACCAGATTGCTCTTGATTAAGGATCCCGGGGTTTGTAGCAGCATATTTTTTCCCAAAAGCGAACAAGGAAATTTGTTTTGGGCAACAAAACTTCGAGAAATAAAAGAGTGGGAAGCCCCAGAGTCAAATAAAATTACTACAGGTATGTTATTAACAAAGAACATACCAATGACAACTTCGGGATTCTCTTGGGCTTCATCGGCGGAGAGGTGATGCACGTGCCCAGTAAAGTTTTGCTGTTTCGGGCATGACTCCATAAAGTTGACTTATGTCCTGAATAGGGCATTCACCTTGCTGTTCTTGGGGCACTGCCTGCCATAATGTCCGTTTTGCCCACAACTGAAGCAAGAATTGTTGTACTGGCGCTCCTCGTGCACTAGGTTGGTCACGACATTCTTAACTTGAGTGGTGGTCTTGTTAACATTTTGTTGCCAATTGGGCTTGTATTCCACCTGAGTCTGCTGCCAGGTACGAGCCTTTTGCACTGGTTGTCCATCCTTCTTTGGCTCAAACTTTCGCTTGTGGTCATTGTTAGCACGCCTATTATCTGATACAAGCTTGTGCTCCCTTTCAGCAATGAAAGCCTTGTTCACCAGAGTTTGGAAATCTGGGAAATCAAACATACTGAGAGTACACCGGAGTTGCAGATTTAATGCACCAAGAAATCTGTCAATCTTTCTTTCTTCGGTGGCCACGTCATCAAGGGAGTAACGGGCCAGATGATTGAATTTTTGCAAATATTCACCCACAGACTGATTTCCTTGGATGAGTGCGAGAAATTCTCGCTGCTTGTCTTCATAATTCCAGTGGGGATATGATATTTCCGGAACTGCTCCTTGAATTTTGACCAGGTGATTTCTTCATCAGCAGGCCACATGGCTTTTGCATTTTCCCACCATATGGCAGCAGTGCCTTCAAGATAATGAGTTGCAAATGGAAATTTATCATTTTCTTTAGTACGAGCAATCTCAATCTTTTTCTCAATGGTACGCAACCAATCGTCTACATCCAAAGGATCAACAACCTGACTGAAACTGGGGGGCTTGGTCCTCTGAAAATCTAACAACTTGGAGTAATGACCGTTCTGATTTCCATTCTGTCCAACCATAGCTTGCACACTTCTTAATATTTCAATCAGATCATTGTTCCTTCTTTCCTCAAACATACGCAGAATTTGCTCGGTGGAGGGCGGATTTGGCGGTGGAGGCGGTGGTGGAACGTACGGCTCGAGGGAGTGTCCTGCCTGTCGTGCGGAACGACGAACAGGGGTACCCTCGCGAACGTTACTACTGCTGCCTCCCCGCGGCATCCTATTGTGGATTTTTCCCAAGACAACGCAACCGAGATGAGAAACATCCAAAAATAAATTGGGGAAAAGCCAGCAACAAAACCCGAAAGAGAACGAAATAACGAAGAAAATATGGCGAATAAAATAGAGTTCCAACATAATTATACATAGACTCATACATGAAAGATAACCAACATGCCAGGTTCAACTACTCTCATACAGGCAACGAAACATCATGACTCGTACGACTACATCCGTACATCATCCCGACGACTGCGGATACTCAGAGGCTCTACTGCTCTGCTGGTGCTGCGGGGTCCTCTCCTGAAGCGGACTCGGATCCTGAACTGACAAGGTTAACTGAGACCTCCGGGTGAAAGGTAACACGATGGTGCTGCCTCAAGGGCTCTCCCTTAGGGGCGGGGGTAGGGTGAAGCATCTGGGCTACAGGAGTAGTGAGAAGTGAAACCCACTCAGCAGGAGCACTGAGAGGATTTACGGTCGACGTGCCCGAGCTACTCGGAGGAGTAACCGGCGAAACAGGGGAGCTAGAACTGACTGGAATATAAGGAGTAAATCCCATAGAGGATGGAGTAGTGGCAGATCTAGTAGAGACTAAAGCAGAAGCTAGAGCAGTATGGGCACGAGTCAGCTCTCGAGCCAGCTCGTGGATCATAAGATACCTAGCAGTGATATAACGAGCAAGGTGGCTAGCAACACTATCAGACTCCAGATCAATGATAGGGAAACGGACACGACCATTGTCGTGCAGAGAAGGATAGTAATCGAAACCTGGGTGGTTCTGCATCCGGACCTCGTTGTAGCGAAGCTCGACACGGACCTTGAATGCAGCAAACTGGACAGAATGAGAAGCGGTAGAAGCATAACCGCTCTGAGAAGTACGAGTGTAAGGGCTGGAATCAGAACTGGTGCGCAGAGTAACCACTGCGTGATACTCATACATTGAGTCAGCTAGACGCTCCCGGTACACACGATAGACTGGATCGTCTCCGAGGGGGTATAGCCGACGCCACACGTTGCAAAGGAGGTGCGATGACGTGTACGGCATCAGCTGCAACTGGCACGACTATGGCACCGGAGCCATCTACACTCACAACCATTAGCAGGTTAGCATAAAAATAAAACAAGTGCATGCAATGCAACAACCAGCTACAAATGCTACCGGCACTCAACTTAAACTCGTATCTAATGTCCAGTTAACACATCGTAGTCTAGCGTGGCCTACAGTCAGCGCGGGTCTGATACCAAGCGTTGTGGCACCCCGGTTTAGAGCGACCGGTTTACCATGCATTGCCAGCCCAGAGACCATGTCTTCTGGCAACACACAACATCTTGGTACAGAAAACAACCGCTTTATTGATGCTAGCGGCTCATAGTTTATATTACAACAGGTGTCGAGGCCAAGCGGCACACACGGTGTGGCTGAACAATATGTACATTATTTAGTGAACATAAAGGGGCCTCGATCATAACAACTACGCGGCAGCGGAAGTACGTCGTAGCGGAAACTTCATAGCACAGGGACACCGATGTGGACACGATCTAGACTCGAGCAGCACTCCTTTCCAACAAGACTTTCCTGAAATCTGGCATGACACGCCAGGTCAGTACATGGAATGTACTTGCAAGCTCACAGCAGGCATAATCATAATGACAAAAAATATCATGATAATTAACCAATTAATAATGGAATAATGTTTCAACATGCCGTGATCATGCTCTTGTGATAGAAGTCCCTCAGGACTGGCTTACCAACCGTGATCGTTCTTGGATCACAAACATACCACCATCGTGGTCTTGACTAGGGATATCTCGTGATCCTTACGGCAATCACAACCACGACCAATACTTGGTCCCGAACATCTCGATGGCTTTCCCACCATCATCAACAGTGCAAAGTTCATAACTTAGTGTGCAAAATTTATTAAACGTTGACCCATGGTGTGACCTGCTACGAGCGTGTCCGTAACCGTGGACTCGGCTATCGATAGATTATTACACTTTGCAGAGGTAGCACACTGTACCCACACCACGGAACCCATGGCCTCGCACTCCCATTCGGGTGGACCAATCGCATTCCGACGAAACCCCTCCATTGCCATGACACTCTCCCAGCCACTCTGACTCAAGCCCCACCGGGCTAGTCCTGGGTGGCCCCGTGTCTACCAAAGATACAACAACCACCGTCGTGGCCAAAACGATCCCACAAGAGGACCCGGTACCATAATCTCAACAACAGGCACACAAGGTTATGTCTGCTTACCGGGCCAGGGTAAGCATGCCCATAACCTTCCCTAGTTGGAGGCACCGACCAGAGGCATGACGACGGACCGAATCGAGGCCTTCCCATAAAGGCAAATGTGTTTGCACTGGGAAAAACTCGATTCAGTGGCACCATGACCCGACCAACGATATATTCAAGTTGAATTATATTCAGGTTTAACTTAAAGTAAAAATGACCGGTGTCATCGCATGCCATGAAATGCAACACTACATCTGCATCATATATTAACGGAAATGATTGAATCAACTATATTCACACTAAGTATAAACATCAACAACTCATGCCACTTTTCTGGTTAAGATAAACCTCACTTTAAAACAGAATATTTTCTAGCACATTTTATTACTTTACTCATGCAATAAAATAACTTCAAATAATTACTCATATCCATAACAATATTATTCTTTCATCACCACAAATGAAACCTAGCTTCTTTACCAACTAAGTTAGTTTCAAACATTCTGTAAATCAAGCATATTAACTAAAGCAAGCACTTAACATAATATAAATAACATAATAGTTATTTAAATGCATGTATTAAATCTTTCATTCAAGTAAGAAAATCATAGACATTGAAATGGCACCATGAAAATGTTGCTGTGGCTTGCCTTAGTGCAGATGAGGTTCACAAGCCTTCTGGTGATCCTCAAGACAAGCCTCACCCTCTTAAAATAACTTTAAACAAAAGAAGAAAATATCAAGAACCCTTCTGAAAATTACTAGAAAATCTAGACAACACAGAAAAATCTCATTTTTGGTGAGCTTCTAGATTTCTTTGCAAAGAACACAATGCAAAAAGAATCAATTCATTTGGACTTATGGTTGAAGAGTTATAGCTGTTTGAAGCTCTCTGGAAATATATATAAATTTGAATTTAAATAAAACAAACTAGGGGGGTGACGTCGAAGGCGTAAAGCCTCGGGGTGCCACCACTCGTACCGCTTCGCGCGCGTACTGAGTGGCTGACTAGCGGGCCCCGCTAGTCAGTCGAGGGGGAGAGGTAGGAGGAAACAGAGGGGTCCGCGGCTTCGCCGGAGCTCACGCCGGCGGCGAGGGCTCCTTGGCAAAAAAGAGAGGGAGGGATCGAGAATGGGGATGGAGGCGCACCTGCCCGTACCCATAGCATAGCTAGGGTTGGTCGGACGGCGTCAGAATCGACCTCGCAAGCGGAGGCAGAGAGCGGTGGTCGCCCGAGACGAAGACGACGGCAAATAGAGGGAACTCCAGGGGCTCCAAGTGGACGGAACGGCTTCACCGAAGAGTGGCGGAGGCCCTGGAAGGGTCGCCCAGGCCAGGGAGGGGCTGGAGCTACCGCGACGACCTGAGGGGATCGCCGGCCAGCTTGAGCTCAGGGACAGCGGCCCGCGGCCTGCCTGGCCGGTCTACAGCTATCTAGAAGTTTGTGGAGTGTGTGGGAGTGGAGGATGGTGCTCGAGGGGGCTGGGGATGGCTCCTTTTATAGGCGAGCACCGAGGGGGGTTCGGGCTCCCCCGGTGACACCTGGACATGGCGCCCGGCGACGAGCGGCGTCAGTGATAGGGGGAGAAGGCGACGCAACTCACGCGGGGACTGTGGGCGAACGGGGACGAGCACAGGATCGAGAGGAAGGCGACGAGCACAGTGCAGAGCGCACTGTTGCGATGGTCGGACCGCGCCCGTGCTCGCTGCGGCAACCTCCGGCGTCGGCGAGTGCCAGGGGGAGTTAAAGGGGTTGGGAGGAAGATGGTGGCGAGGTTTGGCGCGCTTTGGCAGTCGGGGAAGCGAGCACGCGCGAAACAGAGCGCTCGGCGGCACTCAGAGCGCTTCGACACGCAGGCTGGCATCATGTACATGCGTGGTCACCGCGTGAACTCTGCCCTTAGGCTGACCTATGTCCAAAGATCATGTCTGGCTTGTTGTTCGCGGTAGTTTTGAAGATTACCACGCTTTGGTTTGGATCCAGACATAGTAGAAAAGATTTCACAAGCCAAGTAAGTTTTGGATCAGTAACTTTGAGAGGTTACTTAGGTCAAATGGCTGGGAGTTGGGGGCTGTGCTTTGGAGGCTAGAAATCATCTACTAATGTGATGATGCACAAGAAAAATCACCCTCATTGGAGCAAGTAAAATGGTAGTTGCTGTAGAAACCACCATTTCTGTCCAGAACAGAAAATATTTTTTGTAAGCAAAAATATTCCAAAAAGTGATGAAATATTTTTGCTCAGGAAGGTGCCCTAGGGTTCAAAGAATATTTGTGAATTTTCTCAGATTTTTCGGGCAAGAAAAATTGGGGTTGCTTTGGAGCACAGTGAGCTAGCTAGGGTTTTAGAGAGGAAAATGAATATTTTTTATTAAGGAAAATATTCCAAATATTATTTTGGAGTGAACCAGAGAGGGAATGATAATTAGTGAGGGAAACGAGGCACTTGAGTGAAAGCCAAGGGTACCCAAGTGTTTAAGTCCATATGAAAAGATTTAAAAACTCCAAATTTCAAAATAAATCCAAATGAAAATCAGGCAAATAAAGGAGGGCAAAAACCAGGCTGTCACAGCGGAACCGCCCCACCTACCGCACGGGAAAAGCCCCGCCCTCGACTTTTAAATAGTACATTATACTAATTTTGTATCCATGGATTGCGCCATGGAGCAAAGCCTTAAGAAAACGGCGGTACACATGTACAGAGTATACAGCATGCCCGTCGCGTTCGCTTCGCACCCCAGACGGTCGGTCGGTCTGGCACGTCGCTCTCCGAATGGAACGCGCGACATATTGCGTTTGCACACACATGTGGGACCGCAATTGAGAACCGACCATAGGCACACTCCCCGGCCCCGCAAGTCGGGTGAGTTAATAGAAGAGAGAGATGAGCGATAGTACTAGAGAAGTGTTGTAGAGACGTTGGTGCCTGGACGATCCCTGCATGACACAGAAGATCAGTTCATCCATGCATGTGACCAGACTCCAGCAGACACCCCTGGATTGGCTATCGTCTACATATCGTGCAGGCTGTGTTGTACAGGGCTATATTTCTGATGAGAAATCTAAAAAAGGGTTTCTTGTCATCTCGCAATATTAGGTGTCATGTGCTTCGGATCACTGCGAGGGTTAAACAACGACAACTGAGTTCCTCCAAGGCGCTGGTCATTGGGGGCACATGCAGGAAGACTACTCGGCTGCCATCTAGGTCAAGCCGGCTATGTTAATTAGGACATCTATTGATGGACCCCTTTTCTACAAGTTTATCTTTAATTTGAGCTTTGATCCTCGTCTAGTTTGTCCGTCGGGATTCATGTTGTCTCCTTTGGGCAGTGAGGTTATGGTTTCTTGCCATGTGGCATTTTTTCATGTTATATGTTATAATCCGATGCTTTAGATGAAAATGACGACAACTGCGCCTCCAGGGCACGTGCATGAAGACTTCTCGAAAGTCATTGACGAGGTCAAGCCAGCTCCGGTAGACAAAAGAAAACTAGTACTCCACTATATAGGCAGGAGCCTCCGCGCTTGCTTGCTAGTGTTGCTCTCTTCACACTATCCCATCCTCTCCAGATCTAAACACGATAGCGGTGGCCACACACACTCTCTCTCTACTCACCGCTGGTCACAGATCCAGCCGGATCCTCTCCGTCGGGGAAGGTGAGAAGGTGCAACGTTCACGCGGTCATCCTCGGCGATGGCTCTTACCCACTGCCGGCGCGTCCCGATCAGTGTGCCTTGCCGTTCTCTCCCAAGCACCACTGGCTAGGGAGGGCCTCCGCCCCCTTCTTCCTCGCTGTCGTAGTGTGGGCAGATCCGGCCTCCCGCCGCCCACCTAGTGACATCCCGGTGACCCTCAGGTATAACTTCCGTCGAAACCGGCCTTGATCTACTTCCTGAGCTCCTGACGTCGCTGCATTTTTATCTTTTACTATTTCTCAGGCCCCCTCGTAGATAGGATCGACCGGCTATTCGAAAGCCACCTAAACTTTTACTGTTAAGAGGTAAAACTAGTTCATGCACTCGAATATAGTACTACTTGGTTCAAACAAGGAAGAAAGGGGGTGGGGGTGGGGGAAGATTTGTTACCTGAATCTTAGACTTGGTCGAAAGAGGAAATAATGGGGGCAAAAAGTAGCAGAGACTGGCTATCCAACTGGTCTCTTGGTCTAATAGTGAAATAAAGGGAAACGTAGTACAAAATCAATATAAACCCGATCTATTGGTTGAAAAAGGAAAGAAAGTGGGGACTGGGGGACAAGTCAACAGAGTAAGCCCAGCACTAGATTTGCTAGCCTCACACAGTATAAGGTGGCCATACCGAACAAAAATGGGACCAACCCAGATATCCTGTTCTGATGTTTGTTGCCCCGAGCCACTCTTATGTAATGCCACTGGTAAAATGTAGCAGTCACACTATTAAAAGTAAGGACACGTTAAACCAATGTTGTTTTCAATGTAATGCCTCCAGTAATATGAATCAATGGCACTTTTTTCATGTCCTACTAAATTTCCCATAAGATATGTTTCTTGTTTTCGTTAGAAATGCAACTGTCTTGGTCCGCCTACTCTCCCGTGCCCAAATACCAACTCTGTAGCAGCTGTTAATGTAATGTTGCTAGTAAAATGAAGCAATGGCACCATTAAAGTAATGTCATATTTAACGGTTGTCATAGTTAATCCTAATGCCCACACTAAAATCTAGCAATGCTGTTGCTTTAGAAATTCCTACTGTCTTTGTAGGATTGCTATTAAGATAAGGAACATGCTTCTTTTCATTTGATGTATGTTTCATCACTTGTTAGTCACCCTCCTTTCCACCTCTTTTGTGCAAACAGAGATATACATTTCACGCTTTATCTTAGTTGAACTGCACAAATGATATCCAAATTATAGTTGAACATTCCAGGAGCTTCACAACCAACCTTGACGTTGCTCAATTTTATTGCAACTAATGAAGAAGAAGCTCCATGGGTTTCCTTTTCTGATGCAAATGGAACCGAGGCTGGGGCCCTTTTCTTAAAAAAATGAAGAAGAAGCTACTAGCTCATGGGACATTGCTTCATTTTAGGTGAAGTGCACCAAAAGGTCCCATGAATTGAATCATCCATGTTGGTAACTGGTGTCATCCCTTCTATGATGGCGTTGACTGTAGATATTGTTCCCATCGCGAAGTTTGTTCCTTTTTGGTCTGACTGTTTGCCAAAGATCCTGCATGTTGAGTCTGCTCTTATGCTACTGTTTTGGCATTACCATGATAAAATAGTAATGTTATTATTTTGCACCTTAATCTAGTGGCACTATTAATTTGAGGCAATGTTTTGGCACTGCCAGTGCCACTGATTTTTTTTATATATCAAAAGAGGGGGTTTCCTCCGATTTCATTAAAGAAACCCAACCATAGAGAACCATTATCCGACAACATCTCAGTGTAAACGGGCAGTTATGCAACTACTACTAGAACGGACTGAGTACTAGCAGGACACAAGTTCGCCACATAATCTAGGCAGGTAGGGGGACACAGCACCAGCTCGACCAAGTTTGGATTACAACCCAAATGCTACCACAAAAACATCAGGGGGTGAAGATAGGGACTGAAAGAGCCAGCTTCAGCATCCCAGTCTAAGCAGCGCCGGCCTCCATCCTTGCGACGCACGGTACACCTCGTTTGCCACTTGCTCGACCCTAGTGCCACTGATAAAATGAAGTAATAATACAGTTAAAATAGACCGAGTGTCCTCTCTATCATTTCATTCCCAATGTAGATAAAGAAAGTGCTTCCCTTTGTTAGTATATGTTTCATCAACTAGTCCCATTGTTAATGTTTAAGCGTTTCTGCAAACTGGGGTGCTTAATTTTAGTTGATCTGCACAAAAATAGAGATTGGAATGTCTCAAGGCCCCTCCTTGTACTACCGCTGTACACTGATGTTCATCACTGGCAGAAGGTGTATCGAGGAGACTTGGGTCGATTTCCAGTATGAGGCGTACCATATGAGGCGTCGCAGGGCCCATCTCGCCCTCGCAGCATGGCATACTATGATACTATCGCAATATTTTCTTCTATTTATTAGTGTATGTTTCATCAACTAGTGCCACTATAATGTAATCATGCTTTTTCATTATCTGTGCAAACAGGGTTATTCAGCTACATTTTGGTGGAACTACACAAATGTACGGATGGAACCGGCATATATGCAGAGTGCGAGGTGTGCCAAGTAAAAATTACCGACACCAACCATGCTCCATGCACGCATTAGCATCCACCACCACCAGTGGGATGTGTGGGCTCTCTGTGGAGGGATCTTACTCGGCAGCAAATCCTCTAACCACATACTAGTAGCTTATATTGGCAGTTTTCTAGGGAGTACTCTTTTATGAAAGAAGCACCAATCTATTTTTCTTTATTTGTACACACTGTCACAACTTTGACCCAAAGGTCAAGAGCTATTTTAGGGTGATTGGTGTAGTACTCGGACACTGATTGTAAGCATGACTTTCATTAGCTGTCACACTGATTGTAAGCATGAGCAGATGGAAGATTAGGTTAGTGCGAAGCTTACCTTAAATCCTACCGCCGCCATTGAAACGAGGCGAGCGTCGACGGAACCATCGAGAATGGCAGGGAAGCGACGTCGCGCCATCCGGCCTCCTCTTTTGGTGGGAGAACGAATACTCCTGTGGCTCCGGCTGGCTTTGCACCCTCACGAATGGCACACCGTACTCGATCGATTCGTTATCCTCTGGGTGCTCAACCTTCGACCTGTACGCCCACCACCTCCGCCCGACTTTCGCCTCGGGTGAATCTGTCTGCTCCATCGCCTAGAGGAGATACTCGATGAAATCGAAGGACTGCGGCGTGACTGCCGCCGAGGAGTACATCACCGCCCTCATCGCCGCTGTCTCGCTCTTTCACATACATTGCCACATGGCCCTCACCGTCCATGAAATCTCCCACTCATTTTCAAACCAAGTAAGGATCTCCTTCAACCTGGCTAACTTTGCCTGGTCGCCATCGGCGATCTGCCTGATTCGCTGCTGCATCCTCTCCATAGATGTCCTTCTGAGTGGTCCGGTGCTAGCTTTGGAAGATGGGAGGAGAGACGGTGGTCTTTCAATAGAGAAGAGGGAGAGGCAAGATGGTGGTTTTGGAATGGAGATAATGGAGAGGAGAGGGGGTGGTTTTTCAATGGAGAAGAGGGAGAGGTGAGACGGTGGTTTTGGAATGGAGATGATGGAGAGGAGAGGAGGTGGTTTTGCAATGGAGAAGAGGGAGAGGCGAGATGGTGGTTTTGGAATGGAGATGATGGAGAGGAGAGGAGGTGGTTTTGCAATGGAGAAGAGGGAGAGGAGCGTGCGGCAGCGATTTAGGATTGGAAGAGAGGGCCGGCGCGCTGTGACTGGATCATAATCAAAATCAATTAACCCTTCAATTAAGAAAGCGACCCCACATTAACTAGTCTCCCTTTTATTCCGGGTCATAATTGACCATGAATAACACAAATAAAATATATGTTATACGTTGCAAAAATAATATAATTTGAAAGTACATTCAGATACGAACCAAACGATATAATTTTAGGTGACATGCATTCACATTGTTCTTGTTAAATACAGTACGTGGTCAAACTTTGACCCAAATTACACAAAACAAAAGATACTTCCAAGACCAGCGCCGCTCCTCTCCTCTTAAACCACCGCCGCTCCTCTCCTATTCCAATCTAAATTCAGCGCCGCTCCTTGCCTCTTCCATTTCAAAACCCCCCCTCCTCTCCTGTTCCAATCCAAAACCAGCGCCGCTCCTCTCCCGTTCTAATCCGAAACCAGCGCTGCTCCTCTCCTCTTCCATTCAAAAACCACCACCGGCGAGTGAAGGTGCTGTGGAGAAGTAGATCGATGGAGGAGTACAACTGATACGTGAGGGTCGTAGACGGCGACCCTGTGAAGCTATCTTGGATGTTGGAGATACATTCTTGGTTTGACAACAAGGACCAACTAGCAACGAGGGCGACATCCATGGCCAAATATCTGCAACAGAGCGAAAAGGCAGCGATACTCCCGAAGGGAGTCGCGCGGGAGTACATAGAGTTGTTCCTCTGGGCCATGGAGCAAACAGATTCACTAAATCCGATCGTGAGGGAGCGGTGGTGGGAGTATCGATCCCAGATGGAGCATCCACCAGAGATTGAAGGATCGAGCATCTATAGGGTGTCGTTTGTGAGGGTGTCGTGCCAGAGCGAGCCGGTGGAGTCTTCGTCGACCAAACCCAACTGCAAGAGGAGAAAAGCAGTTGGCCCGACGACGCTTCCCCGCCATCCTCTCCCTTGCCGTTCACATCGTCTCACGGGGCGGTTGTCTACCGCCCAGGAATAGGAGGGGACTGCCCCCCAGCCCAATAGTCGGGCAGGTTGTGAATTGTCAGGAGGAGCTTAGGGTTGTCAGTATTTGCAGGTTGTGAATTGTCTTTTGTGTTGTGTATTTTGGGAGTACTTTAAGATATGAATGTCTTTTGAATTTCAGATTTGCAGTATTGAGCATATGAAGTATTTTATGAATTCTAGGGATCTATTTTAGCACTTAAAAAATGTAGTTTCATAGGAGTATAAAAGTGCAGACAATGTGATTCTCAGAGAAGAAACTGCAAGTTTCAGTTTCAGATAAGAAACTACAAGTTCAGTTTCAGATAAGAAACTGCAACTTTCAGAGGCAGATCATTTATATTAACACGACCTTTTCAAATAGGGATAACATCATGTTGGAAGTTTTATTCATGGTCGAAAATGGAACTACCAGCCAGTTAACATCATGCTGATCAACATTCATGCATAGCACATCTTCATATGATGCATAGTCAAAAAGATATGCTATTTTCAAAATGCCCACACAATGTCGAGTGTGCGAAAAAGAGAAAACGAGGGACGAAGTTTTGGCAAGTGTTGGATGTGGTGTGCGTTGATGATAATGGGAACCCACATGTCAATAATGGCAGAGGCAAAAAATTTGGAGATATTTTCCCTGCATCGGGTGGAATCGAACCAGGGCAGAACAATTGTCGGGTAGTGTCACTTGGCCACTGGGCTAGTTCAGTAATTTTGTTATAAATAAGGCACTGCCTCAGGTGGTTCGATCTCCTCCTGTGCCTTTGTGTGCTCGCCGCGGCGCCAAAGTCTGCCGTTGTGAACATGTTGAACAAACGAGAGGAATCTGGAGAGGACTGTACGTGGAGAGGCGGACAGTCGGGACCCACCAGGTCTATGGTCGTACGCAAGCAAGTGCCTCATTGAAAAAATACTTTCTCCTAATGCTATACTGACGTTGGGGCCCACGGGCTTGTCAACATAGTTACATTTTTTAGATGCTTCAACGTAGTTACTAAAGGAGATAAATTCACAACGAAGCCGGGGAGCTGGTGGGTATCATTTATTATCACTAGGGCAGCAAGTATCAGCTCGGTTGTGGGCTGCCCCGTCTAGGCTTTCTTTTTTAACATGCACAGCCCACGACATGTCGGTTTGTATTTTCTTGAGGGCCGTCATGTATCGACCGTCCTATGCACCTCCCATCGGAGGTTTTATTTTTCCTGAAACATCGACAGCCCAATTTATGTATTTTTGTGAAGAAAACACAGAGGCCTGTTCTATTTTTCTATATAAGAATAGGAACGCTTGGTCCAACTTATGTTTCCCTTCTAACTATATTATATATATTTAAATTATTTTATATGTTATTATATATTATTGTTATCGTCATCATATATTTAACAGATACTTACATATGTAAGAAAACAATATCCCACATCTTATTAACTTATAAAAATAATTTCTTAACAATAAAATCCTGGATATTTTTGGCAACAAAAATCCTGGTTATTGTGTACAAAAGCTTGGTAGGATTTAAGGACCAATTTAATAATATATCACTTATTATTTAAATATATTTATAACAAAATGCTCAGCCCCTGTATATTTTTTGATAACATTGATGCGCCCAACCCAACATTATAATTAAAATCAGCCCAGCAAAATTGTGTATTTCGAGAAAGTGCAAATGGCCTGTAATTTTTTAGGAAAAAAATAAATGGGCTGCATGGACGCTACATTATTTGTTCACCCAGCCCAGCAAATGGACTGTAATTCTAAAAAAGAAGAGACCAAATTGACTGTAAATTATGAATAATGGGTTGCATACGTGCCACATTTCTGGAGGCTGAAATGTGGGGCAGTAGGTCGAAGCCAACGCAAGTCGTTGTAAACTTAGTCAACAAATGATTTTGACATCATTAGCCGTTGGATTTACATCCAACGACTGGCATCCATCTTCAATCTCTTGTCTTCTTCCTCCAGCGCCGCCGGGACCACCTGCTCCCGCCTCCTGCTGCTAGCAGCTCTGCTTAGCACGCTTCGCTGTGAAGCGCTACCCCACCGCCGGCTAGGCCATCCGTCCACCCCTCCACACCTGATGTTCTTGTCCACCGACTGCCGAACCACACCGCACCAGAAACAGTTAACCCTCGAACACCTCTCCGTTTGCGACTCCACTCCCGCGTCTTCCCTTCTCCAGCTTGTTGCTGTCCGGGGCCTCGCCGTCGTCCACCACCTTGGATGCGCTCGGCACGGAGTGGTCAACGTGGTCAACGAACGACATCCATCGGAAGTGGATTGTACGTGGAGAGGCTGACAGCTGGGTCCAAGGCCGCACGCAAGGAAATGCCTCCTTATTATGCACAAAATAATGATTCCTCCACCTGACAACTGGGACCCACCGGAAGGGCCTCTGTATTTCACGAAAAAATGTTCCCCCCGCTGACAGGTCGGACCCACCAGCTATATCTTCGCACGCAAGGAAGTGCCTCCTTATTACGCACAAAAACATGAATACCCCCTGCTAGCTGGGACCCACCATAGTGGGCGGCTGACTTGTGGGCCTACTAAGTTGACGGGGACGGAGGGCTTTGTCAACTTAGTCAATATGAACGATTCTAGCTCCAGTGACCGTACGATGTCCATCCAACGGCCGTAGTGCTTCCTCAACCTCTGGTCTTCTTGCTCGAGCCGCCCAAACCAGCGCCGGTCGTGCCGCGTGCTCCTGCCTCCTGTGGACGGCTATGATGCCGCGGAGGCCTCACTGCCCCCTACTACTCCCACCGCTGGCCAGGCCATCCCTCTACTCACCCACACCCCCTATTATTCTGCGGTGACGGCAGCCTCACACCGCAGCCGAAGCAGTGAACCCTCGTACTCCTCTCCGCGTGGGCATCCGCTGCCGCGTCTTCCCTACTCCACGTCGTCCCCTTCCTAGGCCTCGCCGTCGTCCACCGCCCTCGTGCTGTCGGCACGGTGTGGTCAACGTGGTCAAGGAATGACTTCCATCGAAAGAGTACTGTACGTGGAGAGGCTGACAGCTGGGTCCACAGCCGCAGCAAGGAAGTGCCTCCTTATTACGTGGAAAATAATGATTCCTCCACCTGACAGCAGGGACCCACCGGACGGGCCACTGTATTTCACAAAAAAAGTTTCCCCCCTGACTGCTGGGACCCACTAGCTACATCTTGGCACGCAAGGAAGTGCGTCCATATTACGGGCAAAAAAATGATTCACCCCCAGACTGCTAGGACCCACCAGCTACATCTTCGCATGCAAGGAAGTGCCTGATAGTTGGGACCCACCTGGTTGAAGAGTAGTAGCGTTGTCATTCTGGTCACGAACGTGTATGTACACACTGGTCGATCGGTCTGCAGGCTGCAGTGATGAACCGTGGCCGTGTAAGGAAGGGCATGTGCCGTAGTAGAGGCGCGCACGTGTCGTAGTAGAGGCGCGCACGTAGCATGTCACGCAGTCCCGTTAATATCGTGTACACATACGTACAGCGGCCAGGGTGCAAGAAAGTAAATACGACCACATACGTACATACAGGTGGGGTCTTGAACGCCTACAAGCGCATACATACGGCCAGGTCTCGTGTACATGGCTGGGTCAGAACGGAGTAACTTCGTCATCGTCGTGTTCATCGGGAGCCAACTGGCTTGGACGGAACAGCCGATCGAAACGAGGCCTGGCGTACCGCAGAACAGAGGAAACAACCATGTGTTCGACCGGCCATGGTCTTAACGGGATCCTGTTCATCGGGAGGGGTATGGCGTACCGCAAAAAGGAGGAAATGGACTTCTCTTGGACCTCCTACGGTCGAAACGGGGTCCTGTTGATCGGGAGGGGTGTGGCATACCGCAAAACAGAGGAAACGGACTTGTGTTGGAGCGCTATGGTCGAAACGGGGGTCTTGTTCATCGGGAGGGGTGCGGCGTACCGCAAAACGGGACTCCACGGGATACTGTTCGTCTCCACCGCCGACCTCCTCCAGCCTCCACGGGCTACTGTTCGTCCACCGTCGACCTCCTCCAGACTCCACCTACGACTGTTCATCCACGGGATCCTCTTCATCCAGCCTCCACAGCTCCTCCACCGGCTACTGTTCAACCAACCCTCTCCATGGGGTCCGGTTCAACCACCCCTCCACGGGCTACTATTCATCCAGCCCTCCACCAGCTACTGTTCAACCAGCCCTCCACGGGGTCCTGTTCATCCAGCCCTCCACGGGGTCCTGTTCATCCATCCCAACCGGCTCCATCGAGGTCATGTGACATTCTGTCCGATGCTCTGGAAACAAAAGAGCCCCCCGGTCATGTAAGGGGTATAAGTTTCAATGTCCTGCAAAAGAGGGCTTTCGCACTCAGCAAAGAAGAGAGGCTCGCCATGAAAAAAGCGAGGGAACAGAATCAGAATCAGTTGTATGAAAGGTTGAGGAGGGACATGTATCCGACAATTTGAAAGGAAATTGAGGAGTCACTGATGATGTAGAAGACTCTAACACTGGGAGATAGCCAACAGATGGGAGGGGAGGCGACCATGGGGGATGTTGCTTATTGCGTGACTACACTGCACAAGAGTAGCTGTGCATCAGCTGACCCCAGCGATACTAAGACTACAGCTGCGTATGATGATGCTATATCTGATCTATCTGGAATGACAAATAGACCGAGGGGCGTTCTTACACATTATGAACGTACGTTAAAATGTGCAACAACCTAGGTTTTGCCCCCACCCCCTCTCGGAAGGGCCTTTTATTTGACAATGTGCCATGAAGCCGGGCTGTGTGAAGTGAAACATGACTGAAGTAAATCCTGGATTCAGTTAATTTTCCTTGAAGAATGTCCTAGGGGATTATGATGAGCAGAGGACCTTGGGAGAAACACTATTAAATCATATCCAGTGGCCATGAAAAAAGTGGACTTCATGGATGAGATCCCTCAAGCCCCACCAAGAGCAATCAATGTCGCCCTTCAACCGGTGACTCTCTCCTTGCCACAACAGCTCTTGCGTGCTTCCCCCAAGGAACCTAATACTCATAATCCGACGGTTGACGCATCAACCTGTGATCTGCCCGCCCGACTTCGTGCCGTAAGCAGCCAGTGGCAAGTCCTACAACTGCTGAAGACGAACCACCAGTTCAGATGCTGGCCACTAAAGCAGCAGGGGAGACACAACGACACCGCATACTCAGCAGACCAACCCGGTGGAATAGACTGCTGAACAGTCCGATGCTTCAGAACCCCCTACTCAGCAGCCAAATGGTTTGCAACCGCTTGCTAAGCAGACCGAAGGCCCAAAACTACCTGCTCATCAGTCCATCGGTTCGCACCTACGTGATCAGCATAGGGATGTGTTGGCACTGCCTGCTCAGCAAACTATCGCGTTGGCATAGCCTCCTCAGCACGCCGTTGCATAGGCACCACCAGCGTAGAAGCCCGACATAGCTTCACCGCCTGGTTAGCAGTGTTATGCCTCTCCTCCTACAATTCTGTAGTCCGTTGAAGTAGCACGGCTAGCTCAGCAGCCCGGCATAGCTAAACTATCTACTCAGCAGTCCATCGTAGCTTCACCGCCTCCTTAGCAATCAGTTTTCAACCATCTAGACCTTGCACCAGACGTGCTTCAAGTACCATGAAGAAAGTAGGCATGGCCGCACCAACAAGGAAGAGGCTCCCGAGACTGGGGAGGAATGAGAACGATAGCATCTTACTAAAGCACTCATCGCCCAGAACCAAATTACCAGCAAGTTGTTTGAATCAGAGAGTAATATTGGTTCTGACATCCTATCCGATGAAGAAGTCAAATGGATACTTACTAAATATAAACAGACATACTTGAAGCATGCAAGTACGTCCATGGCCAGCCATTTCTTGTTGGTGAATACTTTGAGAGTGCAGTTCCATTTGCCGACACAATCAACGACATTAGGAACCAAAGGCTCGGGAGGCGCCAGCATGGTGGCATGCAGATCTTTGTGAAGACTGAAGGCCTGCAAGACTAGATGAGAACCAGAAGACGAAGGCCCCCGGCAAGACCCTTGCTGGGGACGCCCACGAGACCCCAGGCAAGATCCTTTCCGGGGACGCCCACAAGACGCCGACAAGACACTTGCCGGGGCCCTGGCAAGACCCTTGCCGGTGACATCTGCAGGGCCGCGGCCAGGCCCACACCTACCAAGGTTTCGCTGCCTCGCACCCGTTCCGACGTGGAGGCCAGCCTGCCAACTAGGCCAGCGGCTGCGTGGCAGCATGCAACTTCTAGGACAACTAGCCAAGCACCTGCGTGGTGTCATGCAGATCTTCGTGAAGACCCTGCCACCGCACCACCTCAGCAGCCAGCCAGCCAGCGTGGCGCTGCATGCCTCGTCACCTTGGACGCGCGTTGAAGTAAGGCGAGGAGGCGATGGACGGGACGAGCTTCTTTGCCGTCCCCGATAAAGCAAGGGGACACATAGGCGGCGCATTAAATGCGTTTGTCCTATGATGTTCGGAGATAAACTCATATACTGTAGATACTTTCCACCTCCTATGTGCCGCTATGGCAACCCCTTTTTGGCTATAAAAGGAGGCCCGAGGCATACTGCAGAAGGATTCAGACTTTTTGGGCTAGGCATGCACCACAACTAGTTCAAGAGCTCAAGAACACCAAATATACACCAAAGCAGGACTAGGGTATTACGCATCTCTTGCGGCCCGAACCTGCATAAAATTCCCCCGCGTTGATCATCTAGACCCGCTCTTTGCACAGCCCCGCGCTGTCGGTGCGGGACGACACCTATGGGATCACAAGAATCCCTACTACGGTTGCCGGGGCGCAGGGTTACGAGAAGAGCAGGATTAGTAATCAGAACAAGGATCGTTTACCCAGGTTCGGGCCGCAAGGATGCGTAAAACCCTAGTCCTGCTTTGGTGGGTGTATTTCAGAGAGTTCTTGAGCTCTCGAACTAGCTGTGGTGAGTGCGTGGTTCGAAAGAGCCAAATCCTCTCCCAGTATGCCATGTGCCTCCTTTTATAGTCGAAAGGGGCTGCCACAGTGGCATACAGGAGGTGGAAAGGCGTACAGTATTGCGAGCTTATCTCCCGTATTACAGGATAAGACACATTTAATGCGCAGCTGAGGTGTCCCCTCGCTTTATCGGGGACGGGTGCGAGGCCCGTCCCGTCCGTCGCCGCTCCTCCTCGTTTCGACAAGCGCCCCGGCCAGTGATGCATGCGGCGCCATGTAGGCAGGCATGCAGCTGAGGTGGTGCGATGGTGGTGCCTCCACGAAGATCTGCATGCCGCCACGCAGGCGCTTGACGAGTTGGCCCGGGAGCTGCATGTTGCCACGCAGGTGTCCGCTCAGCTGGTTGAGCTGGCACCTCCATGCAAACGGCGGTGAAAACTTGGTTGGTGCGGGCCTGGCAGTGGCCCTGCTGGCGTCCTCGGTGAGAGCCTTGCCGGGTGGCCCGGCAACGGTCTTGCCGTGGCACCAGTCATCCCCGGCAAGGATCTTGCCGGGGGTCTTGTGGCTCTCCTCGGCAAGGATCTTGCCGAGGACTGTTGTCTTTTCATCCTCATCTGATCTTGAGTGTTCTCTGTCTTCACAAAGATCTGCATGTCACCACAGAGGTGCCTCCCGAGCCCTGGCCCAACGTGGCTGATTGTGTTGGGGACGTGGGCTCAAGGGTGGCCCGCCCTGTTGGTGTTTGGGCGTGCTGCCCCGGCAACTGTCTCGCCGGGGCTTCTGAGGCCGTCCCCCACAAGATGCTCCGCCCCTCCGCTTCTTTGCGTCCTTGGTCTTGGCATTGCTCCAGCTGCCTCGGGCTTCGGTTTTACCTTGGTTCACCTCCCCTGCTCTGCTTGGCGTGGTCGTGGGCGTGGCTCCGACGGCCCTTGCACAGGTAAAGGGGTACAAAAGGTGCGCCCTTCGTTTTTACACCGACAGGAGCCCCCGGGCCTGGGCCACACATAAGCGCGACGCGTTGTTGGGCCTGGCCCAAAACGGTGCGCGGGCAGGCGGGGGGGTTTTTACCATGGTAAAACTTTTCGTGCGCTGCGCTTCCCACGACCCGCACACGGCATGGCGCGGCGTGGAGGGGTGCACGTGACGTGGGCGGCATGCGTGGGGCAGTTCCAGCACGCATGCGTCACATCACAGTAAATGGGCAGCGCGACCCGCAGCTTCCCCATAAAAAGCGATAACCGCGAGCGCACTGTTCCTTTACCCTTCACGCAATCCCAATCTCGGAAGCCTTCGCTCGTCTTCCTCTTCTTCCCCAAGCTTCGCCCTCGCTCGCCGCCGTTGCGTTTCCGCCGCCCTCGGCTTTGCCCTTCTCCCCCAGCCGCCATGGCGCCGAAATCCGTCAAGGGCAAGGGTGTGGCTAAGGATGCCGGAGTGGCGGAGCCGCCGGAGAGTGCGCAGGCGGTGCAGCGGACGCAATCCGCCCACTTCCCCTCGACAGTTGATGTGTTCGAGCTTCGGGAAGCCTTCAAGCCCCTGTGGGGGTGAAGACGGGGGGAGAGAAGTCGAGGCATCCAGCCACGAGCGTCATCCCTGCCAACTGCGCCGAGGCCGCTCCAAATCGGTACCCCTTTTTTGTCGACTATTTTTCCAGCGGGCTTTGTCCGCCTTTCCCCGATTTCTTCAGCGACATCATGCACACATTTGGCTTCCGCCTCTTGGATTTTACCCCGAATGCGGTGGCGTGCATGGCCCTTTTCGCGCACCTCTGCGAGGGTTTCGCCGGGGTGCACCCCAACACGGCGCTCTTCCGCCATTACTTCTTCCCTTGAATCTAGATGGGAGGCACCATTTCTGGTTGCGTCACCTGGATCCCAAGGTCCAAGGGAGCGTACCCGGATTGCACCATGAAGAAGAGGTGGAAAGAATGGCGGGGCCGGTGGTGCTGGATCGAAGAGAGGGACCCGCCGGTGTTCTGCGAAGTTCGCCAGGCGCCGCCGGTTCGCAGAAGCGATTGGAGTGACATCGACGCCGACGACGAGAAGCTCACGGTCGCTACCACCAGGATCCTTCGGCTCACCGAGGCCGGGCTCACCCTCGAGATGATCGGGGCGGACTTCATCCATCGCCGGATCGCCCCACTACACAACAAGGGGAGGCCAGCCTGGCTCTTCACCAACCCCGCCGACATCATGCGGCTTCGCCCCGGCCTCGACCACAACTTCACGTTGATGGGGCATGCCCACTTCTACCAGCGAATCTTCCAGCTCGATGTGGGCCGTGACGGCGAGGTCGAGCGGACCGGCAAGGTCGCGAGGGCCGCCGCGAAGGCCGGCAAGGTCTTCAAGGGGCCCTTGTTCAAGTTGCCGGCGGGAGTGGTCCCGTTGTGCAACAATTCGCGCCGGACCGACATCATCTCCATGATGCCGGACTACAACACACATGGCCTTGACCCGAGCGGGCCGAGCCGGAGGACGCCGAGGTGCAGCAGTTCTTCGACACCCTGCACGAGGGATATGTTAACGCTGACGTCGAGCAGCTGCTCGTCCAGGACACCACCCAAGAGGAGCTGGACTACATCGCCGCCAGGGCGATGGAGGCGAAGCTTGCCGAGGAGGCCGGCAGCGCTGGTGGTGTGGAGGACAAGGACGTGACGGCCGCGGAGGAGGAGGAGCTAGCCAGGTACGCGGAGGCCGCTGGGGAGGCCAGCAATGCCGGCACCGAGGCTCCTCTGATTGAGGATGCGGCCGACGAGTCATCGTCGTCGGAGGAGGCCGGGGCTGTTAACCCTCCAGCCATGGGGAGAGGGCGAGTCCTGCGACGGGCTCCTTTCGGCGAGCCGGTGCAGCCCGACAGGGCCGCATGACGGCCAAAATCCCCGGAGGAAGCCGCGCGTCAGACGAGGGCCGCGGCGGCGAAGAAGGTGGTGAAGGCCGCGGCAGCGAGAAAGAAGGCATCTGCTTCTTCTTCATCCACGCGCCCGCCGACTCCGCCCTCCTCCCCTCCTCCGGCAGACGCCGACGCGGGGGTCACTTTCTACTACGGATCCCTCAGCCCGAGGAGGAAGAGGAAAACAACAGAGGAGGAGGTGGACGACGAGTAAGTATCTGGCTCCTTCCCGCCATCTCTGCCTCTTCAATCTGTGTCGCTTGTCTTGACTTGTTACCACCTTGGCAGGGACGTGGAGACGCTGGCCCAAAGAGTGAAGAGGGCCAAGACCTCGGCGGGCGGCCAGCCCCCGGCTGTTACTTCAATGGCGCCACTGGTGGTGTTGAGTAGCCCGGACAGCAGCCCCCGGCCCTGCCCCCAGCGTAAGCTCATTACCCTCCCCTTCGTCGACATGTGTCAGGGGTACGATACTTTGGCGCTGACCTTGTTGGGTGTGCGGGAGGAGAGCGGCAGCAGGAGGAGCCTCAGAGGACTACTCCCAACACGCCGCCCCATCGACTATGCCGCCTCAAGGGGCGTCCCCGGTAAGGGCGCCAACCACCGAGCCCATGCACATGGAGGAGGAGGAGGAGAACTTGGGCGCTGGTGGCCTTGCCTCGACGCCAAATGTTGGCGGGCAGGGGACTTCTTTTTCCTAGCCTGGCACTAGCGCTGGTAAGTCGCTCGCCTTTCGTCCCTGTTCCTTTTTTCTTTCTGGTTCTTGGTTTTGGCCTTGCCTCACTCCGTTCTTTGGTGTGCAGATCCCTCCTCGGTGAACCCAGAGGACATGGACGCCGTCATCGAGGACGTCGCCAAGGCCGCCGAGAAGATCGCTGCCGAGGAGGCCGCCAAGGGTGCTGCTCAGGATGCCACCAAGGGGCCTGTCGGGGAGGCCGGCAAGGCCGCCGCTGAGGAGACCAGCAAGGGGCCTTCCGGGGAGGCAGGCGGGGCCGCTGCCGAGGAGGTGGAGGTGGCTGATGACCAGCCTTCCTCCTCTGCGGCTTCGGGCTCCGGCAAGTATCTGAGGGTGAGTGACGACTTGTTCATCCACCTTCCAGGCGCGTCGAGCACTAGGACACCCGTCGAGGGAGAGGTGTTCGACGACGAAGTGCTTGCCGCCGCCGGGCTTGAGGTCGTCGACGAGCCGAGCGTTGGTGGCGAGGGCTCCCAGGAGGAGTGGCTGCTCCAGTCCATGGGCGCCAACTTCCGGAGGCTCCAGGCGCTCCACCGTGCCCGCCTGGATAAAATTAAGTCCAGGACGGCGGTGGTGGAGAAGGCGGAGGCAGACCTCCAGAAGCAAGTCGCCGAGACGTAGGTCTGGTTCCGCCAGGCTCACGAGGAGCTGAAGGCCGCCAAGGGAGAGCTGGCCAAGCGTGACGTGGAGCTCACCATGAAGCTGGCCGACATCGAGAAGGCCCAGGAGAAGGCGGAGGGCTTGGCCGCGGCAGCCGAGGCTGCCCAGACTCAGCACCAGGCTGCACTGAACTCCCAGGAGGAGGACCTCGCTGCGCGCGAGGAGAAGCTTGCCGCCATGCTCCGCGGCAAGGAAGAAGAGGTGGGGAAGCTTGTCTTGCAGCGGACCAGTGAGCTGGAGCAGAGGCACAAAGAGGCGCTCGATGCCCAGGCCCAGGTTCACGCTGACAAGGTGAAGGAGCTGGAGGCAGACCGGGATAGGCTGAAGGAGCAGGCCCTGAAGCTGTCCCAGGAGAAGGTCACGCTCAACAGCGCCCTGACGGAGGCGCAGGGCGCGGCCATCAACAAGGCCGGGGAGCTCTCCGAGGCCAACAAGTCCCTCAAGGACCTCACGCTGAAGCTGGAGGGCCTCGAGGGGATGCTCACGGAGGCCCAAGCCCGGGAGGGTCCCTGGACAAGGAGCTGGAGACCGAGAAGCAGCCGCGGAAGGACGAGGCTGTCGAGCATAAGGATTTCAAGGAGCGTGTGAACCGCTGGATTGGCCGCCTCGAAGACGTCGCCGGCAGGATTACCACGCAGTTGGCTACCATGGGGATGCCAAGCGTGAGGTACGCCCCAGAGCGCAGCGGGACCACCAACGCCAAGCTGACCTTGTTCTTCGAGTGCGTTCTCGGGGCCCTGGAGCAGCTTCACGCCAACCGGGCGGCCTCGCTGGCCGACGAGGCCCGGAGGCTTTGCCAGGGCGCCATGACCAAGGTTCTCACCAAGGTGGCACACTGGTACCCCAACCTCGACTTCGACGCCGCGCTGGAGAGCTTGCCGGAGGGTACTGACCTCACGCCGCTCAGGGAGCGCATCAAGCCCATCATCAGCCGTGTCAGCGGAATTCTGAGGGTGGAGGGCCAGCGCCGGGATTAGGCACCCCATTTCTTATCGCCGCCGCAGGTTCACAACCAAGACAATTGCTATCTCTAGTTAGAACCGCAGCAACAATTTGATGTAATATGACTCTGCAACACTTTTAGTATCATGCATGTTATTTTCCTGTTCGATTTTTCCTTGTATGTCCACCCTACGTAACTGGGTAGGCCTGCCGGCGCGTAAACCCAGGGCGGCGTCTTGCGGACGGATCCCCATTGTCCCGCCGGGTGTGCTTGCTGCCGGGCAAACCACCTTACCGCCCTTAGCGCGGCCGCCCGAACTGTAGAGCTTGACTCGAGTCAGAGTCGGGAGCGTTGCCAAGTGCGGAAGGCTACCCCGCCACTCTTGACGTGGCCGCTTTGAGCTGTTGAGCGGACTCCAAACAGAACAAGGGCGTTGCCAATCACGGGAGGGCCCCTTCACGTGCAGGTTTTCCATACATAGGCAAGATCTCCGAGGACGATAACTTTATGTATAAAAGGAAATAACTCAAGCTCCTGAATGACTTAGCTTTTCTGTCGCCGCGCTGGCGTCCTTCGCGTTCGCAGGCGACGCCTTTTCCTCCTAGTCGTCTCCTTCTTGGGAGCCACGGCGACGAAGAACTGCTAGGCCAACTACTAGACCAGATTCTCACAATTGCGCCACCTACCTGGCGCGCCAAAGATGTCGGTGTGGAACGACATCTATGGGATCACAAGAATCCCCACTACGGTTGCCGGGGCGCAGGGTTGCGAGAAGAGCAGGATTAGTAATTAGCACAAGGATCGTTTACCCAGGTTCGGGCCGCAAGGATGCGTAAAACCCTAGTCCTGCTTTGGTGGGTGTATTTCAGAGAGTTCTTGAGCTCTCGAACCAGCTGTGGTGAGTGCGTGGTTCGAAAGAGCCGAATCCTCTCCAAGTATGCCATGGGCCTCCTTTTATAGTCGAAAGGGGCTGCCACAGTGGCATACAGGAGGTGAAAAGGCATACAGTATTGCGAGCTTATCGCCCGTATTATAGGACAAGACGCATTTAATGCGCTGCTAAGGTGTCCCCTAGCTTTCTCGGTGATGGGGGCGAGGCCCGTCCCGTCCGTCGCCGCTCCTCCTCTCTTCGACACGCGCCCCGGCCAGTGATGCATGCGGTGCCATGTAGGCAGGCAGGCAGGTGAGGTGGCGCGGTGGTGGAGCCTCCACGAAGATCTGCATGCCGCCACGCAGGCGCTTGACGAGTTGGCCCGGGAGCTGCATGTTGCCACGCAGGTGTTCGCTCAGCTGGTTGAGCAGGCAGCTGCATGCGAACGGTGGTGAAAACTTGGTTGGTGCGGGCCTGACAGTGGCCCTGCTGGCATCCTCGGTGAGAGCCTTGCCGGGTGGCCCGGCAAGGGTCTTGCCGTGACGCGCAGTCATCCCCGGCAAGGATCTTGCTGGGGGTCTTGTGGGTCTCCTCGGCCAGGATCTTGCCGAGGACCGTTGACTTTTAATCCTCATCTGATCTTGAGTGTTCTTTGTATTCACAAAGATCTGCATGTCACCACAGAGGTGCCTCCCGAACCATGGCCCAACGTGGCTGATGGTGTTGCGGACGTGGGCTCAAGGGTGGCCCGCCCTGTTGGTGTTTGGGCATGCTGCCCCGGCAAGGGTCTCGCCGGGGCTGTTGAGGCCGTCCCCGGCAAGGGTCTTGCCGGGGGAAACTACTCCGCCCCTCTACTTCTTTGCGACCTTGGTCTTGGCGTTGCTCCGGCTGCCTCGGGCTTCGGTTTTACCTTGGTTCACCTCCCGTGCTCTGCTTGGTGTGGCACTGGGCGCGGCTCCGACTGCCCGTGCATAGGTAAAGGGGTACAAAGGTGCGCCCCTTCGTTTGTACACCGACACGCACCCCGCCAACCGTAGTAGGGATTCCCTGTGATCCCATAGGTGTCATTTCCCCAACATCTTTGGCGCGCCAGGTAGGGGGCGCAAGCTGTGAAAAATCTAGTTTAGAATTTAGCTCATCGATTTCTTTGTCGTGATGGCTCGGGAGAAGAAGGTGATGTTGATCAGCCACACTCTGGTGCCATCAGCTATGCGAGGCTGTGCTATCCGCAGATGCAACAACCCTCCGCGTGACGTCGGAAAAGCTAACTTGTGCAAAACCTTGAGCAATTTCTTCTTTTTATAAGGTTTTCCTCCTCAAAAAATCGTGTCCCTTGTATGGAAAACCTGTCTGCAATGGAACCCTTCCGCGATTAGCAATGCCCTTGTTCTGTTTCGAGTCCGCTCAACAATTCAAGCGGCCACGCTGAGAACGGCAAGGTGGCTTGCCCGACAGCAAGCGCCCCTCGGCAGGCTGCTAAGGATCCGTTCCTCAAAGCGCCATAGCATGGGTTTACGCACCGGCAAACCTATCCAACTAGGCGTGGGGTGTGTACATACAAGGAATGATCAAACAGGAAGATGGCATGCTTCATCTTAAAGTACTGCAGAGTTATATTACATCAATGATTGCCGTGGTTCTAACTTAAGATAAATTGTCTTGGACATGAACCCGCAGCGGCAAGGAGAAACGGGATGCCTAGTCCCGGTGCTAGCCCTCCACCCTCTTGACTCCGTCGACACAGCTGATGATTGGCTCGATACGCTCATCGAGCGCCGTGAGGTCCGCATCCTCCGGCAAGCTCTCTAGCGCGTCGGCGAAGTCGACGCTGGGGTTCCAAAACGCCACCTTGGAGAGCACCTTGGTCAGGGCGCCCCGGCAGAGCCTCCAGGACTCGTTGGCCAGATCAGCTGCTCGATTGTAGTGGAGCTGCCCCAGGGCTTCGAGGACGCCCTCGAAGAACAAGGTCAGCCTGGCGTTGGGGCTTATGTTCGCCTCCGGGGAGTACCTGAAGCTCGGCATGCCCATGGCGGCCAGCTGCATGGTGAGCCTCTCTGCGACGCCGACGAGGTGGCTGATCCAGAGGTTTACGCTCTTCACGTAATCCTTGTGGGCGGCGGCATCATCGCTCCACAGCTGCTTCTCGTCCTCTAGGGCCTTGTTCAGGGTCTCCTCCCGAGACCCGGTCTCCGAAAGCCTCCCCTCCATGCCGTCCAGTTTTAGCTTCAGGTCATTGATGGAGTCGTTGGCCTCGAAGAGCAGCTTGGCCTTGTCGGAGATGGCGACCTGCGCATCCGCTAGAGTGCGGTTGGCCATGTCCCTCTCCTTCGTCAGCTCCGAGACCTTCTTCTTCAGCTCTCCCGCTCCCGCTCCAGCTTCTTCACCTCGCCGGCGTGGTGCAGGGCCAGAGCATTGAGTGCGTCTTTGTGCTTCTGCTCTAGCTCCTAGGTCCGCTGCACGACGATGTTCCCGATTTCCTCATCCTTGCCGCAGAGCGTGGTGGCAAGCGCCTGCTCACGAGCAACGAGGTCTTCCTCCTGGCTGTTCAGCAGAGCCTATCACTGCTGCTGAGTAGCCTCGTCCTTGGCGGCCTGATCCTTTGCCACCTCCTGGGCCTTCTTGATATCGTCTTACTTCAGGATGAGCTCTCGCTTGTGCTCATCTAGCTCACCCTGGGCAGCCCTCAGTTCATCCCGGGCCTCGCCAAACCAGACCAGCGTCTGAGCGACGCGCTCCTCAAATTCTGCCTCCGCCTTGTCCACCGCCACCATCCTAGATTTCACTTTGTCTTGGCGGGCGTGGTGGAGCGCCTGGAGCTTCTGGAAGTTGGCGTTCATGGCTCGGAGCAGCTGATCTTCTTGGGAACCGCCGCTGCTGGTGCTCGGTTCGTCGACAACCTGGAGCCCCGCAGTGGCGAGCGCCTCGTCATCGAAGCCCTCCCCCTCGGCAGGCGCTTTGGTGTCTGCCGCCCCTGGGAGGCGGACGAACAAGTCATCGCCCATCTTCAAGTAGTTGGATGGCGCGGGGGCGGCGGGGCAGGAAGGTTGGTCGCTGGCCACCTGCTCCTCAGCAGGCTTCTGGGCGGCCTCCCCGGCAGCAGCCTCGGCAGCCTCCTCAGCAGCGGCCTTGTCCGCCTCCTCGGCAGCGGCCTTGTCGGCAGCCTTGCCGGCCTCCTCGGCAGTAGCCTCGCCGGCCTCCCCGGCAAGACCCTTGTCGGCCTCCTGGGGGCAGATTTGGCGGCTTCCTCAGCCGCGATCTTGGCGGCCTCAGCTTCGGCGTTCTTGGCGACCTTCTCGATGACGGTGTCGATCTCCTCCTGGTCCATCGAGGGAGGGTCTGGAAACCAGAAGGGAGAATGAAACGAGGCCAAAATCAAGGTTTGGAACAAAGGAAAAGAAATAGGGACGGAGGGCAGGCTACTTACCCGTGCCGAGCTGAGAATGATTGGTTCCCTCCCCGCCAACGTTTATTGCCGGGGTGGGGCCGCCGGCATCCAAGCTTGCCCCCTCCTCCTCCATACGCGTGGGCTCGGCGGTAGATGCCCTTGCCGGCGACACCCCTCCGGGTGGCGTGGCTAACGCGGTCGGCGTGTTGGGGGTGGCCCTCAGTGGCTCCTCCTGTTGCCCCTCTCCTCCTTCAATCCCGGCAAGGTCAGCATCAAAGAATTCATGCCCCATCACCCGTCAATGGGCAGTGAGTAACGGACTCACGCTGGGGGCTGGAGTGGGAGCTGCGCTGGGGGCTGTTGTCCGGGCTGAGCAACACCAACGCCGGCATACGCGGGGTGCTCGCCGGGGGCTTGTCGCCCGTCGAAGCTTTGGCCCTCTTCGCCACCCTCTGGGCCAGCGTCTCTGTCTCGCTGCAAAGACAAGGTCAAGTCAGAAAAGATGGCACAGGCTGAGGGTCAGAAATGGTGAAAGACACAATGCTTACTCGTTCTCCCACGCCAGCCTCCTATTCCTCTTCGGGCTGAAGGACCCAAGATCGCAGTCGACCTCTGGGGCGGCGCCCGTGGGGGGAGGGGAAGGCGAAGGCATCCTGCGCCGCCTGGATGAGGAAGAAGTGGCGGCCGCGGCCTTCTTCGTTGCCGCAGCCCTCGTCTAGCGCAAGGGCTATCCCTGGGCCTGTTGCTGCCGCGTGTTCCTGCCGGGCCGGACTGGCTCGCAGAAGCTAGCCCCCCGCAGGACATGTTTCCTCCCCAGGGCCGAGGAGTCATCCGCCTCGGTCTCCTCCTCGGCCGACTCCTCGGTGTCTTCGATAAGGGGGGCCCCGGCGCCAGCACCGCTGGCTTCCCCGGCAGATCCCGGCCATTCGTGTGAGCTCTTTCTCTTCTGTGGCCGTGTCGGCCTCGTCCTCCATGGTGTCGACGCTGCCGGCCTCCTTAGCAAGTGTGGCCTCCTCCGCCCTGGCGGCGATGTACGCCAGCTCTTCCCGGGTGGTGTCGCGGATGAGTAGTGGCTCATCACCAACATACCTCTCCAACAGGTTGTCGAAGAATGCTTGCACCCGCTCCGCCTCCGGCTTGGCCCAGCTTGGATCGAGGCCGTGCGCGTTGAAGTCTGGCATCATGACGATGATGGCGGTCTGGCAAGAGTTGTTGCTGAACGGGGCCACTCCTGCTAGCAACCTAAACAGAGACCCGTCGGCCTTGACGGCCTTGCCGGCCTTCTCGGCCTTGCCGGTCCTCTCCACCCCGCCGGCCTCGTCAACCACTACTAGGAAAATGCTTATACACAGTAGCATAGTAGTAGCATTGGAAAGAAGTAAATGCTGCTGCTATTTAGCAGTAGCGATTTTCCTGGAAAGCGCTACTAGTAACTCCATAGTAGTAGCGCTGTGAAGCAGAAACGCGCTACTACTATGTGGGACCAGACGAGGCCACTGACTATTTTTGTAGTTGTAGCGGTGTACAGAAAAAAGCGCTACTACTAACAGTTTAGTAGCAGCGCTCTGTTTTTATGCGCCGCTACGGCTAGTGGGCCCCACTTAGTAGTAGCGCTTTCCTTGGGAAGCGCTACTACTAAGTCCAATAGCAGAAGCGCTTTTTGCAAAGCAGTGCTACTGCTAGTTGCGGCTGGTGCCACCTTTTCCACCCCTTTTCCCCTCCTCTCCCCCACTTTGCCCTCTCTCCCCCTCCTTTCCCCTCTCCCCTCTCCACTCTAGCTCCACCATTGTTTCTCTTCTTCTCTCTTCCTCCTACGTCTCTTCTCTCCTAATTAATGGCACCCTCCTCCATAAATGGCCTCTCTCTTTCTCCTACACCTCTCTTCTCTCCCCCATTAATGCCCCCATCCACCATAACCCCTCTCCATTAGTTAGCTAGCTAGATTCACCTCTCCTCCCCAACAACTAGATCTAGCTAGCTATTTAGCCAACCACACGTGCTCTATCGATCGTTCTCTCCCATCATCTAATTAACCGCGTGCTCTCAGTCCCTCTCAGGAGATATATATAGGTGAGTAAAAAGTTGTTCATTTCAAGAATCGGAATATGTGTGTGAATGAGAATATATGTGTTTGGGATATATATATATATATATGGAGAGATTTGTGCTAGTGACATGCCCTCGAGTTGCTTATGTTTTGCCGAAATGTCGATTTATTTCCGTTTCGGTGAATTTCGAGCAAACTCATATGTCCTATTTTTAGGCAAGGTCATGCCAAAATTATATATATATGACTTTGAAGCATCCATTATTTATTTCATAACCCTTTTGCTTGTTATACCGTGTAGTCGGTCATGAAGGTGAGTGGATGGAAGGTGGAGCGGTACATGCAATTCGCGGTGATGGACATGTATGCAAATAATTGGACTAGGATTAGATGTCCGTGTGCAAGATGCAAGGAAGGAGTCCTTTTGGACCCTTTTGATCGTGGCACTTTGAAGGCGCACCAACTGATGAATGGTTTCATGGATGGCTATACTCAGTGGATAAGTGAAGAAGAAGATGATGATGAGGACGTCCACATGGCAGGGAATAATGACATGGGGCTAGACGAAGAGATGACCGATCGACAAGAAGACGATGGCGCTGGACATGTCGGCGGGGAAGAGTCCGGAAATAACGACGGCGGCGGAGAAGATTCCGGACACGGTGAAGAAGATTCCGAACATGGCAGAGAAGAGGCGGCGGTCACGCCACAGTCTTCGACGCTACTAAGTGCAGTCGTCCAGGACCCTCATGTTCGAGACCTCCTTCTCAAGAGTACGACTAGCGAGAGAGCTGCTTCTAGAGAGGAGGCCAAGCTGGCGCAACTTGAAGTAGACTCGAGGACTCCATTGTATGACAGTTGTGATCCCGAGGTGACCCGCTTGAGTTTCACGCTCAAACTTCTAAAGACGAAGGCCAAAAACAAATGGACAGGCAAAAGTCTGGATGAGCATTTGAAGTTTCTACATAATAAAGTTCTTCCCGCGGGGAACCTGTGTCCTACTAGTGTCGAGGAGGCCAAGAAAATCGTTTGCCCTTTTGATTTGCCGCACATTAAGTACCACGCATGCATCAACGATTGCATCATTTATCGGGGGGGGGGGAGCACGCGGGAAAAACCAGTTTATCCAGTGTGCAATGCTTCTCTATACAAGAAGGCAGGAAAGGAAGCTCCTGAGAAAGTTGTATGGTACGTTCAGGTCACTCCCCGTCTGCAGTGGTATTTCATAGATCATAAGGAAGCAAGGCTCATGTGCTGGCACGCGGAGAGGAAGAAGCCCGACGATGGAGATGATCCGAGGCTGAGACACCTCGTAGATGGTAGCCAGTGGAGAGCATTCAATGCCGTATATGGATTTGCTGCAGAAGATCGAAGGAACATCGTGCTTGGTGCGAGTACCGATGGCATGAATCCGTTTGGAAACCAGAACACCAACCACAACACATGGCCCGTGTTTGTATGGATGCACAACCTCCCCGCATGGAAGTGCATGAAGACAAAGTAAATACACATGACCATGCTGATTCAATGGCCGAAACAACCGGGAAATAGTATTAACCTGTATATGGGGCTTCTGCAAGAGGAGCTAGACACGTTATGGAAAACACCGGCATGGACATGGGACGCCAGCAAAGGACAATATTTCCATATGAGAGCCACGCTGATGACGACGGTGCACGACTATCTTGGTTACGGGTACACCCCAGGCCAGGTGTTCAAAGGATACTACGGATGGACGAGGTGCATGGATGATACAACATCTCAGCAGCTTACGTCAACGAAAGATGGCGGGTCCGGGAAAATCGTGTACATGGGGCATCGTAGATGGCTCGAGAAGGATGACCCGTGGAGAAAGCATGGAGATCTATTCAATGGGTTGGCTGAGCTTCGAGGACCTCCACGTAAGAGGAGCGGCGCCGAAATCGACGAGCTACTGAGAAACTTGGAACAATGGCCCGCGCCGGGAAAGATCAAAACGGCGCCAGAGCCACTGCTGAAGGTATGGAAAACGAGGTCTGTTTTCTGGGACTTGGAGTACTGGCCCAATCATGACACACCTCATTGCCTTGATCCAATGCATATCATGAAGAATGTCCTCGAGAGCTTGCTTGTCACACTGATGAACATGCCGGAGAAGACCAAGGATGGGCCAAAGGCAAGGAAAGACTTAGAAGATTTGAAGACCAGGAAAGATCTCCACCGTAAAAAGTTGATGGAGGAGACGGAGGAGGGGGAAAGGGGTAGAAAAGTCAACAAGAAGGAGGAGAATTATTGCCCCCCTTCTTGCTTCACCTTAAGTGCGAAGGAGATCGATCAATTCATCAAGTGCCTTATGGGAATCAAAGTCATTTCCGGTTACTGTGGGAAGATAAGCAGATTTCTAGACCCCAAGAAGAAAAGGTTCAGCGGGATGAAGTCTCATGCCTGTCACGTGATGATGACGCAGATACTCCCGGTTGCCATTAGAGGGATAATGGAGAAGCACGTCCGTGACACTCTTACTAGTCTCTGCAACTTCTTCGACGTTATATCTCGAAAGTCCATAAGTGTGAAGCAGCTCCGAAGGCTACATGAAGAGATTGTTGTCATACTATGTGAGCATGAGATTTACTTGCCGCCCGCGTTCTTTGATGTCATGGTGCATCTATGTGTCCACATCATGGACGACATCATCGACCTCGAGCTGACATTCCATAACAGCATGATGCTGTTCGAGAGGATGAATGGGGTCATCAAAGGATTCGTTCGTAACATGTCCCGTCTGGAAGGGAGCATCGTCCAGGGGTATCTGATGCATGAGTGCATCTCCTTTTGCGAGAATTATATAAGCATCAGAGACCCTGTTGTTGGTTTGCCCGTCAAGAAGCACGATGGGAAGCTCGAAGGAGATGGTCACAACAACGGCTGGAGGGAATTGCACGTGGACTACTCGGATAGACGGAACGACTTTGACAGGGCTAACTTAGTAGTGCTACAACACCTAGATGTGGTAGATGATTATGTGGCACAGCACAAAGAAGCCATCGCAAAGAAGTACCGTGATAAGGGGATGCTCAAGACGGACGATGAAGTTACTGTAGAGCACAACGCCACTTTCTTGCGCTGGTTTAAACCGCAAGTTCTTGAAAATCCCCCGGAAGAGGGCAATTCGGACGGATTGCTCGTGCACGCCTTAGCACATGGCCCCGCGCCAAAGCTCGCGACCTATCAGTCCTATGATATCAATGGGTACACGTTCTACACAGAGGCCAAAGACATGGACAGTGATTACCGGAACTCCGGGTGACAATTCAATGCGTGACTGACGCCAACGGTACAACTGAGAGATTCTACGGAAGGGTCGAAGAGATCTGGGAGCTTGACTATGCTGGAATGCACGATGCAACGATGTTCCGTGTCAGATGGGCCAAGGACGTCATAAGAGAAAACAAGTATTTCACCACCATGTCTATACCCGACGCGAAGAGCACTCCCGTGAATGTTAACGTCATCGCAAAAAATGAGCCATGGGTACACGCTAAGCACGTGACACAATGCTTCTTCATAACCGACCCGGCCAATCCCAGCTGTGTTGTCGTGAGGAGATCCAAAAGGAGCATCGTTGGAATGGATGGAGTAGCCAACGAGGAAGACTACGACCAATAAGGCAACCTGATGAGGGGAGATGACAATGACGATGAAGCATACGTGAAAAGAAGAATCAATACTACATTACCAAAGAAAGATCGTAATCCATGGCTCCGGAAATGTCACAAGGAGGGGCTCAATTACTCGGGAACGAACAAGAAAGGGAAGAAGCTCAATGTGAAACATCGTCGACGTAGCTGATCAGAAACCTACATTTATATATATGTATTTATTTTGTGTACGCACTTAAGTAACCGTTATCGGTCAACTGACATGTTACCACCACAAGCATGGTTCCAGTGATATTCGCGCAGTGGGGGAGAGGGAGACGCCGTCGTTGGGAGAAAAACAAAAGAAAACAAAAACTAAAGGGATAAAGCAGTACAAAAGAAAAAGTAAAGTAAACAGAAAAGAAAAGGAAAATAATAAATAAAAAACAGAAGGAAAATAATAAAATAAAATAAAACTAAAAACTAGAAAAGGAAAATAGGAGTAGCGCTTGTCTGTGGACCAGCACTATAGCTAAGTATTTTAGAATTTTAAAAATAAAAATTGGAAAAGATAGCGGTAGCTATAGCGCTTGTTTACAAACCAGCGCTACCGCTATAGCTAAGTTAACCCCCGCGCCGCGCGGGCTCAAAATTTCACCAAGTCCTATTCCCCCCATCTCCACCTCGCCCCTGTGCCCGCCGTCGACGCCCTCGCGACCTCGCCGCCGCCAGTCGTCGCCCTGCGCCCTCCCTCGACCTCGCCGGCCCGCGCCCCCGCGCCGCCGCCCTCTCCACTGCCCCGTAAGCCTATGCCTCTCCTCTCCCCTGCCCTCCTTTCTCCCTCTCTGCTCTTTGCTCTCTCTCTCTCTCTAAGTGTTGGATGTATGAACCCTAGCTAGGAGATGTAGCAGAGAGAGAGAGAGCAATTTAGTTTAGGGCAATTTAGCAAATTTAGTTTAGTACAATTTAGTTTAGGGCAAATTTAGTTTAGTGCAATTTAGTTTAGTGCAATTTAGTTTAGGGCAAGTAAAAAACAGTAGCAAATTGGTTTTTGTAGGTATAAAAACAGCAGCTAATTAGTTTTTGTAGGTATAGAAATTAGCTATAGAAACAGTAGCAAAAATTTATGAAAAACTGTAGCTAATTAGGGCAGTAGCAAATATAGCTAGGGCCAATTTTTTTAGCAAATGAGCAAATTTAGCTAGGGCAAATTTGTTTAGGGTAGTAGCTAATGCAATAGCTAATTAATTAGGGTCAGTAGTAGAGAGAGAAAGAGAGATCATTTAGGAAAAAACAGTAGCAAATAAAAACTAATGCAATAGCCTATACAATGTTGTTGTTTTTAACACTTTGTTAATTTGCTAACTCCTGGAAATCCGTCATATGATGTTGCCATGTTCTCTTGAGATAGCATGAAATCTGTTATATGAACTTGTGCCAATTGCCGAAAAATATCTGAGTGGCCTATGTTTTGCCGGAATGTTAATTCCGTTCCGGCAAATTTCAGGTGCTCCATATGTCCACTTTTTAGCAAAGGTCATGCCAAAAATTTCCGTGATTTCCTGCATGACTTGTGCTAGAAACTATAGGCCCTTTGATGGAGTACCCGGAATTTGCCGGAAGGGGAATGAATCAACATTCCGACAAAATATAGGCCCATTTTTCTTTTCATTATATCTTTTATTTACAATTGTTGAATAGGAAACATGTCTACTGACGCCGAAGTCGCGGGTTGTTCTGCTCGCCTCGAAGACCCCATCGAGCCAGCAAATCACTATTTCGATTACCTGGATGAACACCAGATGGGGTTACATGGTGGCTGCAGTGGCACCAACCCCGACACCGACACCGGTAGCAGCACTGGCATCGGCACCGACACCACCCCCGAGACCGACAACGATGCTGTCGTAGCCGGTAAAGCACCGAAGAAGAAGAGGACACGAAGACGAAACGAGCTTGGCATCGGACAAATTGTGGTCACGGAGATGCACCCCAAGAAGTTAGAGCCAACGGAGCCGGAGGAAGTGCGCTCGTGCTGGGGGAATCAACTTGGATGCATCCTCAGGGAAACTGCCAACATCAACGACGAGAGGTTGAGGCATATACCACATATGGAGAACATGCTCCTAAGGAAGTTGCACAATAGGTTCTTGTTCCCCGACCGGAATGAAGAAAAATATAAAGATCCATGGGAAGACATCGCCATGACAAAGATAAACGACAAGGCGATGTAGACGCTCACCAACGACTTGTCTGCCTGGAAAGTTCGGGTGAAAAAAGCGATTGCGAAGAATGAACCGTGGTCCAAGATTCATGCTGACAATCCGTCAATAACAGAAGAGGACTTTGCAAAATTCAAGGAGAATTGCACTAAAGAAAGTGTCAAGGCAAATTCGGAGAAAATGAAGGCGCTCCAGGCCAGGAACACGCCTCCCCACCGCCTCGGAAGCCGTGGTTACAAGGGGAAGAGGGCCGTATGGGCCAAGGAGGACGCTGAACGTGAAAGTCACGGAATCCCAGACCCCTTGGCGGAGTTCACCGACCCGCTGGAGCATGACTGGATCAGGGCCCGGTACAAGTGGGACAAAGAAAAAAAGCTCTTTTACACGGACCCGATCACGAGGGAGTTCATGAGACTTCTGGTAATTGTAATATTACCACATTATCATATTATAGCTTCCAATCAATTCGACTGCAAGTTTTGTCACATTAGTAAACCATACACTTTCCTTTTGCAGAAAGAGCAGCACCAAAAGGCAGCCGAAAGCGATGAGTCGTCACAGTCGTCGGCGAGGCCAAAGTGGGACACCCCATTCAACCGGGCCCTGAACATACGGAAGAAGGTCCCGGTGGACAAGCCATCGTCCTATGGATGTGTGCACAGCGTCGGAGATGGCGCCTCGTGGAAGACGTGCTACCCCGAGGAGCTAGAGCAAATAAGGAAGAGACGCTCAGTCGTCACTCAGCAGAGCATCGACGAGAAGGTCAAGATTGCGATCGATAAGACCAAAGCTGAGACCAAAGAAGAGTTGCTCGGGGCCGTCTCTACAGTGGTCAGTGATGCGGTGGTCAGCTTGCTTCCGGCACTATGGGATTTCACGAAGAACAATCCAAATGCACGACCGGAGGACTTTCCCCTTCCCAGCTTTGTCGAGAGCAATTCGGTGAACACCAGAGCACCAGTACCTGCTCAAACAACCGCAAAAGGTCCCGCTCCTATTCATAGCTGCCCGACCTCCGTCTCTTGCATGGTCGGTGGGCCTTCATCGCTGGCTGAGCTTGACGCCCTCATGGTAATTACGCATCATACCCTTTTCACCAGCATATCTATAGTCTTCTATTTCAGTTGCCTTTCGGATGTTTGACGTCGCAGACTTGTCTCCTTCGTAGGCCGACGACACCCCGTGCACCCTACTCTATGACATCAAGGGCCAGAAGGTGGCTGTGGGAAAGGCAACGATCGTGAAGCCAAAGGACCGCATGTTCCACAATCGAGAGCTGCCCGATGGCGTCTTCAAGGTTAACGTGGGTAGTGTCTTAGAGGGCTTCGAGGATTTGCCTCCTCCGGTACTAGTTGATGACGACGAGACCCCTAAGATGATTGGCGCATGCAAGAGCTGGTTCTTGCCTTGGCCCAAGTCTCTTCTTTGTCTCGAGGCTCCCAGTATCACGCCAACGCCACCTTCTCAAGAAGGTATGAACACCACCCCACCTACCACATTACCTGCACCTGTCGTGGCGAGTGATGGCGGACGACGCGAGGGAGAGCCTCCATTAGTGCCAGATAATGTAGCCCCCGTTGTTAAAGAAGCAAATGTTGATGATGACATGGAGGATGATGATGATGACCCATACAAGTATTTCAATACCGCCTATGATGATGGAGGATTGATGGCTGGGGACGGCGAAGACTCAGGCTATAGCGTGGACATGATGACTTGATGCTGCCTGATTTGCCGGAGCCGGAATGTCCTAAGGCGAAATGCAAAAAGTCTCTCTTCAAGCGATCCTCGCAGGAGACGCCTCTAGATGCCGCCTGTACCCAGCAACCCCCCGAGGCCCGTCCACTGATTAGCCCGACGAGACTGGGGGTGGTGGTTAGGGAAGGTATGGTGGGCTCACTACCGCCAGCCACCAAGAAGCAAAGGAGGAGACCGGACAAGAAAGGCCCTAAAGGAGCCAGAGCTGCTTGAAGCAGCCAGATGCCTCTGGAGCCCCGGGTGGTAGACAGAATACCTGTCGAAGGTGCGCAGCGCTTCCATGTCGCCGGCCAGCTAGATCCTACCTATGAAAGCGCTAGAGCACATACTGAACAATGCTCTAAGGAGAGTCCATGAAGATGTGATGGCCAGAGAGAAAAGCCTTTTGGTCGCGGAAAAACCAGGATACCTGCTTTACGCGGCTCAAGTGTTGGGTGGGAGGTTGTACGTCGAGAGATGGCCCGCGAATAAGTGGATCCTGCGATTCGACTACATCTATGACATGTTCCACATGACCAAGCTGGATTTCCAGTTCATCCGCATGTATGTGCTGTATCTGAACTACTTCATCAGGGTCGAGAACATCAAATATATCTGCGTCGCGGACCCGTTCTATATGCACGAGAGCTTCTTGGAAGTTTGCAACGAGCAACATGACTATGCGAGCAAGTACCTCGGCGAATTCATGCTCGCTAATAAGGACAAGGAAGTGATTCTCTTGCCTTATCATCCCACGTAAGTCATCCGCACATATCCTTTCGTAAGTGCTAATCATTCCTTTGCAAGCATGGAGGCTAATTTGAGGTGTACTTAATTTGCGCAGCGGGGGGGGGGGGCGTCCTCATCGTTCTGTCCCCGGAATACTCCCATGCAATGTACTTGGACTTATCGAAGAACCTCAGGAAAAAGGATTACAAGCACATAAAGAGTGTTCTCGATAGTGCCGTGTTAACCTTCAGCCTGTCTGGTGGATATATCAAGGTGAAAAAGTACAGGAATCGCGGGCTGGCTTTCGGTCATAAGACCGACTTCTGCTGCATCCAGCAACCCCACACCAGTATGGCTGATGGATTCTACCTCATGCATCACCTGCTCGAGTACAGAAGGGATAATCAACGCCTTCGCATGTCACCTACTACCAACGATGCCGAGATTGTCAGCTAGGCCACAAGCATAGGAAGGACACCGAATCATCGAATCAGAGCTGAGTTTTATCATGTACAGTGCGAACTTGCCCAAGTGATAATGAAGCAGGTCCTCGAACCAACAGGGATGTTCTACCATGGGCCAATCACGCAGGAAGATGTTCGAGCACTCCTACTCGCTCGGCGTCTGGACCTGAAGCCTTTCAAGAAGCTCGGGTGCTTCCTCCCTAACTATGAAGATTGGACCGCCGACGTGGAGGACTGATTGTTGATGACAATGTGTCACTACTGTCTTTCTATGGCAAAACTTTGAATTTATGCATGGCGAAACTATGAGATGTAACTAAACCGTGGTCCTGAACTAGCGTAGATCGCTCTAGTTAATTAGTTTGGGTATGAGGAACTTCGTCATTTATGTTTACTGTTGGTTGCCTGTATTTTGCTAATTATGCCTCTGCTCAGGCCCAGGTGCACAGGTACCCAGGTGCTAGCCACAGAGGGTTCGACAGCAGAGCCGAAGCGGAAAGTAGTCACTTGAGGTGGACACTCTAGCATGAGCAGGGGCGGGACCGCCGGTACTACATAGTCGCGCTCTTGCTCATGCTGATCGCTCTTCTCTTCTACATCATGGTTTAGATAGAGATGATGAAACTTGTGTGTGTGCCATGACCATGTAGTTGCACTTATTGGAGACATGACATCATCGCGCTTGTGTATCGCTATTTTCGAGATTTGATGATATTTGTGTTGAATGATGATGATGGTATGATGAGACTACTGTATATCATGATATGATGAGAATATTGTATGTTTAGTATGATGTGATGAAACTATTGTATATAGCCTATATAAATACAACACAAATACGTAGAGGGGTGTGAATTGGTGAAAGCAAGAACATTAGCAGTAGCGCTGGAAAGCACCTAGCAGTAGCGCTGGATTAGCAGCAGCACTTCCTATGAACAAGCGCTACAGATAGGTATCAGTAGCGCTGGTCCAAGAAGCGCTACTGCTAACAATACTTACCGATAGCGCTACCCATACCAGCGCTACTGCTACAACTTAGCTGTAGCGCGCTAGCAGTAGCGCTGGACCCAGCGCTACTGCTATGCATATTTCAAGGGCTGCTACTAGGGTTTTCCCTAGTAGTGAACCTTGAGCTGAAAAAGCCTGTGGCAAAGCTGGGCATGCTGCAGCACCGTGAAATTGTGCTTCAGGCCGGGGTGGAGCCTCATGACATCAGCCGCGTTCCTGAAATCCCAGGCCGGCCTCCCCTTGTTGTGCAGTGGGGCAATCCGGTGGAGGATGAAGTCCGCCCCAATCATCTCAAGGGTGAGCCTGGCCGAGGTGAGGTGATGGATCCTAGTGGTGGCGACCGTGAGCTTCTTGTCGTCGGCGTCGACATCGCTCTAGTCCTTGCCGTGGACCGGCGGCTTCCGACCGACCCGACAGAACTCTTGCGGGTCTGCCTCCTCAATCCAGCACCATCGGCCCCGCCACTCTTCCCACCTCTCCTTCTGGGCACCCTTCGGGTACGTGCCCCTGCTTTGGGTCCTCGGGATCCAAGTAATGCAGCCGGAGATGGCGCCCCCTGGCTGGATGCGAGGGGAGAAGTAATGCCGGAAGAGCGACGTGCTGGGGTGCACTCCGGCGAATCCCTCATAGAGATGGGCAAAGAAGGCCATGAAGGCCATGGTGTTCGGCGTGAAATCCAGAAGGTGGAAGCCATAGGTGTGCATGACATCATTCCGAAATCTTAGAAAGGTGGGCAGAGCCCACGGGAAAAATAGTCGACGAAGAAAGGGTACCAATTGGGACCAGCCTCGGTGAAGGCGGCAGGGATGATGCGCGTGGCAGGGTGCCCCGACGTCTCCCTTCCCCACAGGGGCCTGAACATGTCCCTGAGGGTGAGCGCATCGACCGTCGAGGTGAACAGGGCGCGCTGCGTCCGAAGCTCCACCTACTCGCTCTCTGGTGCCTCCTTCCCTCCGTCGTCCTTGGCCGAACCCTTGCCCTTGCTCGTCTTGGGCGCCATGGTGGCTGAGAGGGGAAGAGGAATCAAGGGCAATGGGGGCACAGCGGCGGCGAGCGGAGGCGCGAGCTTTGATTTTCGCCTGGGGAAGAAGTGGGGAATGGCAGTTCTGAGATTGGAAAAGACACAGAGGGTAAATGAGAAGCGCCCCTGCGGTTTTCCCTTTTATGGGGAAGATGCGGGCCGCCTCTTTAATATTCACCATGACATGATGCAAGCGTGCTGCAAACACTCCACGCACGACCCCCACGTCAAGCACTCAATGCGAGTCGTGGGGAAGCGCAACTGGCGAAAGTGTTACCGCAGTTAATACTCTGCCATGCAAGCCCGCACATCATTCTGGGCCTGGCCCAATAATGCACCGAGCATATATGTGGCCCAGGCCTGGGGGCTCCTGTCGGTGTACAAAAGTAGGGGCCTTCTGTACCCCTTTACTTGTGCGCGGGCAGTTGTAGCCACACCTACGGCCACGCTTGGCGGGGCAGAGGGAGCAGAGATACAAGACTACCAGGGCAGCACTCAAGCCAGAGGCATGAAGAACAAAGGGGCGAGATGGGTCTCCCCCGGCAACACCCTTGCCAGGGCGGCCTGCATAGCCCCGGCAAGAGCCTTGCCGGGGCAACTTGCCCAACAACAGCAAGGCCGCCTCCCTTGAGCCTAAGAGTTCCGGCACCATCGACGACATTAGGAACCAAAGGCTCAGGAGGCGCCTACATGGTGGCATGCAGATCTTTCTGAAGACCGAAGGCCTGCAAGACTAGATGAGAACCAGAAGACGAAGGCCCCCGGCAAGACCCTTGCCGGGGACGCCCACGACACCCCCAGCAAGATCCTTGCCGGGGACGCCCATAAGACCTCGGCAAGACACTTGCCGGGGACATCTGCAGGGCCGCAGCCAGGCCCACACCTGCCAAGGTTTCGCTGCCTCGCACCCATTCCGACATGGTGGCCAGCCCGCCAACTAGGCCAGCGTCTGCGTGGCAGCATGCAACTTCTAGGCCAACTAGCCAAGCACCTGTGTGGTGCCATGTAGGTCTTCGTGAAGACCCTGCACCGCACCAGCTCAGCACCCAGCCAGCTAGCGTGGCGCTGCATGCCTCGTCACCTTGGACGCGCGTCGAAGAAGGCGAGGCGGCGATGGACGGGGCGAGCTTCTTTGCCGTCCCCGATAAAGCAAGGGGACACATAGGGCGGCGCATTAAATGTGTTTGTCCTATGATGTCAGGAGATAAACTCGTATATTGTAGATACTTTCCACCTCCTGTGTGCCGCTGTGGCAACCCCTTTTTGGCTATAAAAGGAGGCCCGAGGCATACTGAGGAAGAATTTGGACTTTTTGGGCTAGGCATGCACCGTAGCTAGTTCAAGAGCTCAAGAACACCAAATATACACCAAAGCAGGACTAGGGTATTACGCGTCGCTTGTGGCCCGAACCTGGATAAAATTCCCCCACGTTGATCTTCTAGACCTGCTCTTTGCACAGCCCCACGCCCCGCCAACCGTAGTAGGGATTCTCTGTGATCCCATAGGTGTCGTTTCCCCGACAAAATCCTGCAGCTCATCTTTGAACCGATGACCCCTGAACCGCTCACCGTTGGTGAATTGCTGGAGGTTAGTAGATTTATCAGCGACTTCTTCCTGAATCACTACATCAAGCCCACTTGTGATAATGAAGATTTCAGCATGCTTGTTCCTTAAACAATGAGTAATCATTCAACTAGAGTTAGTCGCTAAACTTATACGCATGGATGCATTGGCTTCCATGTGATGAGGTCTTCGTATTTCATACAGTATGATTATGTACTTCATATGTCAATAATTAGTGGAATTTAGCTAGCTTTTTCAATTGCATATTGTTGTGAATTCTGATGAATGTTCTTCCTGTGGGCACTTTGTGGTGAATTTGATTTTTGCGAGGCAATTCAAATGCGATATTTTCTTTAACCAGGCCATTGATGCGCACAAGCTTCAACTAAATGAGCGTGTGCGATCCAGAATGGAAATCACACGTCAGTCATAGCGTAACCGTCAATGATACACAACAATTGCAGACGATTTGCCACACTTCTATGTGTGCATAGGAGCTCCTCAACCGTTCGTGATACCACATTATCGCACACGAGAGCTTAAAGGAAACCATGCCCAATGCAAAACGCAATCCCACTCGTAAATTTCTCAGGAAACATGTGCAGTGATGTCATGCATGGCAGACGATTGCCATAGAATACTCATGTGCGATGGGCCACGCATGGCGGACGGTTGCCGTAGAATACTCGTGTGCGATGGGCCACATATCGCGAACAGTTTCTATGATGGTCCGTGTTCCTTAGGTACTATTTCACAAACGGTCAAATGTCATACACTGTTTGGTTTCCTTGTGCCATTAGAAACATTTGACTCGTGAGAGACGTGGGCGATTGAGCCCCACTCCCACATGTGTGCCAAAATATAGTGTGTGTGTGTGTGTGTGTGTGTGATATGTTCTTGCATCGCATAGATTACATTTGGCAACGCGTTTGCATCATCACTACCTATCATCGACGATTTCTGGGTCGTGTGGGAAGGACGCCCCTATCACACACACAGGCAAGGCGACAGTTTAAAAATATATCGCGGAAAGGGGTTAAAAACCGTTTGTATAGCACATCACTGCACCAGTGGTGTGTGCTAGCTACTGATCTAGGGATAGCACATTAAGTATAGGAGACTTGGATCTTCATCGGAGCCGGGTCGCTGCAACTGGGAACTTGATCAATATCTTCGCCTGTGTCGGTACCTGCTGAGAGCAAAACACTTGAGCCTGCATTACTCTCGGGATATGATGGTCCCATCCCTAAATATTCATAGGATGATTCTCTAGACAACTATAAGTTGTTCAAGAACCAAGATGGTGAGGCTGTTGCTCGCTAAGTTGGACCTAACACCAGGAATGGTCCCCCAAAGAAAACCATCTGGGTACCTAAGAAAACCATCTAGGCATTACATGCTACTATGTTACTAACCATGCAGTCTAAAAATGCTCGATACATACTCGAGAAGCCTCGACAGAATGAATATATGCATACGTCCTCAAACCACTAAGCTCATTTGTCTGGGAAGAATTTCAATACACATTCCTTTGATTATGCTCGCACTTCTTCAAGAAACAATTCTTATGGCTACCTAAAGAAGTCATATCATGCTCCCTCATATGTTTCGAAGCCACCCGCAAAGATGTGAGTGGTTAAGAAAGCCTGATTCTCTTACAGGACTACGTCTCCGGGTGTACCGAATGGATCATGGACAGTGGATCCACTAGTGATGAGAGCAATTTATGTGATAGTTTTACCAAGTATTTTGTGCCTACATAGTAGGATTTGTGGAATTTTACCACGCTCAAGCACTTATTTTTGTCGATAATGCCTCAGGTAACGTCTTTTGGATCAATTATCATTTATTCATGAAAATCCTTAAAAATGGTAGTGGAATCACGTATTTAAAGTGATAATCACCTACCATAAAAGACTCAAGCAAGAAGGATAAAGAAACACGCATCATGGTGCTTCTAGAGCAAAATATGGTGTTCCATACGACCGTCGGGCGCCCGTACGATTGGTTGTCTCACACGCCGCTGCCGCCACCAGATCAACTATTTCCACCCCCTGAAATCGGATCATGGATCAGATGCCCAGAGAAACCATAAACTCATCCAAAAGAAAGAACCCTATCCACCCTTGGGTGTAGGAGGATTTTCCGGGCTAGCACATCTCGGAATTTTTTTGAACCGGGAGGTCTAAAACCTCGTCCGAGATGATCAGCAAACACGACTACCTCTCCACCCTTGGGTGTAGGAGGATTTTCCGGGCAAGGGACCCTCCAGTGGATGACATCTTTCTTGGCTAAAGCGCCCGTTTTAACAAGGTTGTTTAACTGCTCCTCGGTTACTCGAGAGGGAGCCCAATTGCACTCATAGACTTGTTTAGCCATGATAAGGAAAATCTGAAAAATGATTATTACTAGTTTAAGATTTACAGTGGACAACTATACAGCGGTATGAGGATACAAGCATATTGGTAAACCGGATTTGGTTATTCGTAAACCGAAGTCTGACAATGGAATGGTATAATGCATTGACGGTTCAACAGGGGACTAATGGTATCTACCGGGTCATCATTTTTTCTGTGAAGCTAAACCGGCCAATCTGGTATTCAAAGTGTGTAAGTGAAGGAAGAAACAAGTTTCACATCTTGCTATGGTAATTTCAGATCTACCGCGCGTAGGAAAACAAAATATATTCTGACCTAAATTCCAGCGTACTAAAAGTTCACCAAGTTAAGATGAGTTGGATATCAAACAGGTGCTGAAACTACTACCGTGCGAGATCTATGTGGCTTAAACTACTACCACGCGAGATCTATGTGGTTCTTGGATCTAATCCATGGATATTAATAAGGAAAAAGAAGGGCGGCTATGAACACTGATGAACGACAGAAACCCTAAGTGCAGATCTATGGTAAGAGAAAGGGGAGACTTACGGATGCTGTTGAGCAGCGGCGGCGTGCAGAGGAGCTCTGGTACGTTCAGGTCGATGCAGTGGCCAGGGTTGGTGCAGCGGTCGAAGGTTGACGGCGGCGGCCGAGGTCGAAGGGTCGGGCGTCGCGAGGATGACGATGAAGCGAAGAGGCACGAGGGGGAAAATGGAAAGACCCCCTGGCCCTATTTATAAGGGAGATAAACGACAGATGTGAAAATCGAGGAGCCGGATTTTTGGATATAAGGTGATGCTGTCACCTCGATTGTCGGAGGCTCGTTAATGACAGGTGACGTCACGGCGGTTTACCATGATCCTAGAAAATGATGTCATGGCAGTTTACAAGATTGTGTGAAGATATTGAAGAAGAAATTTTCTTAAGTATTGAGGATTGACATGAACCAGTTCAAATCAATCTGGGGCCTAATGTTGGGGATATTACCACTGGGCGTAAACCGGCCAGGAGAGGCCGGGTTAACTTCATAAGTAGTTCATCTATATCTAAAGCCCATGAAGACAGACGGTGACGCTTCATGAAGGCCCAGGGCTCAAAGCCGGTTTAAGGCCTGTAGACACAAACCGGCATTGAGATGTAAACTTGTGTTGTAAGATAGAAGTAGCAGAGACCGAGCCGGACACGATTATGAGTCGGCCTCGGAGTCTGTAAACCGACGGGCGTCAACCCATGTATATAAGGGGACGACCCGGCGGCGGTTCAGGGAAAACAGACAACAACTCGAGACTCAGGCAAAGCGTATTCGCTCCCTGGTCATCGAAACCCCATCAATTCCATCACAACTAGACGTAGGCTTTTACCTTCATCGTAAGGGGCCGAACTAGTATAAAACTCTCTTGCGTCCCTTGTCCGCTTTAACCCCTTTAAGCTAACCCGTAGCGATGGCTCCACGACTAAGTCCTTTCTCTAGGACATCTGCCGTGACAAAACCACGACAATACTCGTACTTTAAGAATGCCACAACTAAACCTTGTGCACTTGCAGGCTATCAACTAGTTATATGACTGGAGACAAGTCATTTTTTGTCGACCCCAACATAACTGTATCTTCTAAGAAGTACCTTACTTTAGGTGACAACAAAGAAGGAAAGGTGTCCCATCTTTCGATGAGATGGTGATTATCGTTCACAGGAGTAGACTTTGATGTCCGACTATGAACGTGCGAGGACATCGCGCCTTAGCAATCGCTAAACCAACTCCGAGAGGTTATTGACCACACAGGAACACGATCAACCTGACCACGAAGGTCTATTTCCTACAAATAAACGAAGAACACGCAGGAAACTAAGATTGCAATCTGGATATTGCGAAATATGAGATGAAAGCTTTATTGATCAAGGTGGGGTTCTGTGATGCCTTGGTCTGGTTGTTGAACACAAACGAAGTACGCGAAGTTGCAGCTATGGTGAACTTTTAATCTAAACAAAACACAAAGTCTAAATGGTGCCCTAAGGGCTGTATATATGGAGGAAGAGGGGGGAATTTCGTGTCCCTTTGAGGAGGGGTCCGAAACCAACCCTATCTCTTGTTTGCCCACACATATGGACTCTAAAAACAGCCTATACTCAAGTATTTAGAAATTACACGGGCGTGGCCCAAAAATAAGGCGACGCAACACCTATAATAGCTTCTGGACGAAATTTAGGAAGTGGCATTTAGTATATTTCGTCCAAGCCTTCATACACTCATTGGTGGCTTCAAAGTCCTGAAATCATCACTTGAAACTTCATTCTTGTTCCCCTTGCGCATGCCATTATCTCCATGCTTGAACTTGCTCCAAGGTCCATCTTTCTTGTCCAAGCTAGGCCCTTCATTTGTAAGTAAAACAAATGTATCCAATTTAGGCAGCATCATATTCTCATGAACATTAGAATCTTTACCAAGAAATGAAAGTACCTGGTAATTCAATTGGCGTGTGCGAGCTCTAGTAATTGGTCCAGTATGTATAGCAACAGGGGCTATTGGTGTAACAACGGTATTGATATCCTAATCATCCTCCCCTTCTTGAAACAAAGTCGTCCTTGATGGAAGATCATCTTCTTCACCCAAATAAGGCTTCAAATCTACAATGTTAAAAGTGGGACTAACCCCAAAATCTGCAGGCAGCTCAAGTTTATATGCATTATCATTTATTTTCTCTAACACCTTAAATGGACAATCAGCATGTGTCATTAGCTTTGATTTGCACAAATTAGGAAATCTATCCTTACGCAAATGTAACCAAACAAGATCTCTAGGTGCACACACAACATATTTTCTACCTTTATCTCCAGCAAGTTTATATTTAGCATTCATACGCTCAATGTTTTCCTTAGGTAACTCATGCATTTCTAAGATCAATTCAGCACGTTGTTTAGCATGAAAATTAACCTTCTCCGAAGATGTAAGAGGCAACAAATCAATAGGTGCACGAGGTAGGAAACCATACACAATTTCAAAAGGGCACATCTTAGTAGTAGAATGCAGCAAATGATTATAAGCAAATTCAATATGAGGCAAGCATTCTTCCCACATTTTCTTGTTATTCTTCAAAACAACCCTAAGCATAGCAGACAATGTCCTATTGACTACTACAGTTTGTCCATCAGTTTGGGGGTGACATATAGTACTAAAAAGAAGTTTAGTCCCCAACTTAGCCCATAAACATCTCCAAAAGTGGTTAAGAACTTTAGTATCATGATCTGAAACAATAGTATTTGGCACTCCATGCAAGTGAATAATTTCACGAAAGAATAAATCAGCAACATTAGTAGGATCATCGCTTTTATGATATGGTATGAAGTGTGCCATTTTCGAAAATCTATCCACGTCAACAAATATGATATCCCTCCCCTTCTTTGTTCGAGGTAATCCTAAAACAAAATCCATAGATATATCCTCCCAAGGAACTGTCACAGCCCCAGATCAGCCCTTGCTTGATTTTTCTTGCCTCCATGCATCATGTTTAAATTCAAATGAAATTTGAATTGAGGAATTTTCAAAGCCTCAGAAACCTTTTAAAAATGATCAACATTAAAATCTTCTTAGAGAAGCCTAAGAAAATGTTCCTGTTAAACCTTGAAAAATATTGGCAAGAATAAAATTCAAACCAATATTTTTGGAAGGTTTAACATATTTATTTTGGGCCTTTGAATTAATCCAATAAATATTTGAATTGGATCTATATTTGTTATATAATAAATATATGTTCAATAATTCTGGAAATTGTTGTGTAGCTTTGGATAAGTCCATCTGGTTTACACAATTATTTTCATGAATTTTGAAAATGGTTTGGTCTCTGAACTAAATCAAAACATAATAGCAAAAATAGAAAACAGAACAAATTATTAAAAGAGAGAGGGAGATAGGCCTCAGGCCCACTTACCTGGCGCCCCACCTCGGCCCAGTTGCTGTGAAGCCCAGCCCACGCAGCCATCTGCCAGTAGTCGTCCTCCTCTTGACAGAAGGACGCGAGGGCGTGTGCCCACTGCGTGCCGGCACGCGCCGGCCACCTCCTGCTTACCTGCTCGCCGCTGGAGGCACCCGAGGGCGCCACGCACTCCCCTCAACCCCTTGCACCTCTCCCCTCTCTCCCAGGACTCCCTCTCCCTCCACTGCTCGCTTCCGCAGCGCCACCGAGTGCTGCCGTCGATGCCGCTCGCCACCACCGCGGCCTTCTAGCTAGCCCACAAGCTCCGCCTCGGATCCTTGAAGCTCTACGCCGACGCACGTGACGCCGGGTTCCCCGAAGCCACGCCATCACTGCCGTCTTCACCGCCATGGCCGGCAATCGCTGCTGCTTGATTCGCAGCAATGAGGACGTCCCCGAGCACGCCGAGGCCACCTCTGCACCCGCCGTGAGCTCCTCTACCAATCCCCTCTACTCCCATGTCCATTAGCTCATCATAGCCCTCGTTTCCGTCGAGACCGAGACCTCGCCGGCGCAGGACTTGTCGCCGTCGTCATCTTGGTTAACCTCCGTATAACCCGAGCGCGTCACTACAATGAGTGCACTCCCAGGAGCCCGTAGTGCCCATCAGTTCCTCCTCCCATGCACCGTAGCCGCAGCCCCGTGCACCCCCGAACTCCGGCGGCCGCAACCGAGCCCGCCGCCGTCGACTCCGGCCACCCCAGGCCCGGAGACCACCACCATCCGACGCGCCATCGCGCCAGCTCTCCGTAGGGCCAAAGGGCGCACCGAACGGTGCATCATAGGCGAAACCCGAGCCCCTCCAGTGTACCTCCGCCTCGTTTTTGGTCGGCGCCGGCATACCTCCGGTGACGCTGACGTGGCAAAGTCATTAGCCGCTAACAGCCTAGTTATTTAACACCTAGTGACACTGACAGTCGGGCCCCACCTATTTAATTAACCAGCTAACGAAATAAGTTAGAATTGATCTAAGTCCAGTGGCCCCACGTGTCAGTGTGACTACGCTGACGTGGGCGTTGACCTGGCCCCACTGGTCAGCCTCTGTTCTTGCCCTGTTACACTGACGTGCGGGTCCCACGGGTCAGGTTTGACCCGGACCAGCCCCTGTTGACCTGCTGACGTCACAGTGACGCAGTGCTGACGCAATAAATCATTTTCTAGATTTATTATTATTCAGGAAATTCCAGAAAATACCCTAAACTTCTAAAATTCATAGATATTAATATGTAACTCCAAATGAAATAATTTATATATGAAAAATGATCATAAAAATCCAATCTATCCACCTGTACTGGTTTCATGCTTCTTAAAGCAACTTAACCCTGCTGTTTATATCAAAACATGGTAAAGCACTATATAAATTCATAAGATGAGTTTGGGGTTGAATCTTTGGTTCAAAATGGCTCAAACCCATCTGGTTGTAGTTGCATTAGCCCAACACACTCATTTTGCTATGTCATGATCATGCATCATATTGTGCATTGCATTGATTGTGTTTCCTTCTCTGTTGCCGGTAATTGTCCCCTCTCGATAGCCGTGATTCCGACGATGAGTTCGATGACACCGATGAAGAACTATAATATCTTCAGAAGTGCCAGGCAAGCAAAACCCCCTTGTTCATTCCGATACAATCCCACTCTCTCGCTCCTGCTCTCTTTTACTGCATTAGGACAACAACGATTCATCTGTTACTTGCTGCGGTAGTTGAACCCCTTATCCTCTGCATGACCTGTCATTGCCACAGTAAATAGATGAAACCCACTAGCATGAGTAGGAGTTGTTTGAGCCCTGATGTGCCTACTCATTCATGCTTGTTTGTCATGCCTGCTATTGCTTAGAGTTGTGTCAGGTCTGATTCATCGGGGATGAATTGGAATGGTGATGAACATGTCCTACTGTGTGTGAGCTAAGTGTGTGAACACGATTTGGTAAAGGTAGCGGTGAGAGGCCATGTAGGAGTAAATGGTGGGTTGTCTCATTGAAGCCGTCCTCAGGAACTGAGTTCTGTGTTTGTGATCCATGATACAGTTACTACCACGCATTGGGCCCGAAACCAATGGACCCTCTCGGCTTCTTAATCACCCTTGTCCTCTGTCCAGGAGTTGCAAGTAGTTTCTGGTGTTTGTAGTATGCTGGAGGCCGTGGGCAGCGCTGACCCGAGGGGTGGGCTGTGATGCGGTAGGCACGTGGCACAGTGTACCGGGCGCCCGTTTGGTGTCTCGGGAACCCTGCACACATCGTTCGGGGCCGTATGTGGAAACCTCGGCCGGACTCCCTGCGGATGGAACCTGAATAGGCGATAAACCTGGACTAGAGACTTGAATGTTTAGGTAGGCTGTGGCCGACACCCTCGCTGGGCTTCCGCTTGAAGGTTGCCGAGTACATGCTGTGTAAACGGCGGTAAGTGGTGAGAGCGTGTGTGACGAAGTACACCCCTGCAGGGTTAACATCATCTATTCGAATAGCCGTGTCCGCGGTAAAGGACTTCTGGGTTGCCTATAACAGTTCATAGACAAGTGAAAGTGGATACTCTAAAATGCGCAAGATAAGCGTGAGTGCTATGGATGGCGTTCTCGTAGGGAGACGGGAGCGGATCCATAGTGGAGTATTGATATGGTGAATATGTGGACTCGTGTGCGCCACCTCAAAAGAGTTACTTGCAGTCGTAGTTAGGATAGCCACCGAGTCAAAGCTGGCTTGCTGCAGTTAAACTCCACCACCCCCTTTGTTGATACCGATGCATATGTAGATAGTTCTGATGTAAGTCTTGCTGGGTACATTTGTACTCACGTTTGCTTATTTTATGTTTTGCAGAGAGACGTCAGTCTCGCTAGTAGTTCCGTGTGGACTTCGACGTTTAGCTTGATACCTCAGCTACGATCTTGTGCCCTCGGCAGGATCTAGTAGATAGTCAGGCTTCTCAGCCTTTTTCATTTGTAGATGTCTGTACTCAGACATGTTAAGCTTCCGCATGTGCTTTGACTTGTATGCTCTGAATGTTGGGTCATGAGACCTATGTTTGTAATATCTCGCTCCTCGGAGCCTAATGAATAAATACTTGAGTCGTAGAGTTATGTTGTGATGCCATGTTGTATTTACACATATCGAGCATATTGTGTGTATGATTGAAATGCTTGGTATGTGTGGGATCCGACAACCTAGTTGTTTATCCTTGGTAGCCTCTCTTATGGGGAAATGTAGTCTTGTGCTTCCATGAGCCATAGTAGTCCGCTACAGCCCGGTTCACCGGAGTCCTGCTAGCCCAGCACTACTGCTCCGGAACACTTGACTGGCCGGCATGTGATTCACTTCGTTCCTGTGTCTGTCCCTTCGGGGAAATGTCACGCGGTGACATCCGGAGTCCTGCCTAGCCTGCTACAGCCCGGGTTCCCGGAGTCCTGTTAGCCCAGTGCTACAGCCCGGATTCACACGCTGCTGACCGACATGCTCGATGTTGATTCATGTATGCCTGTCCCCGTAAGTTAGTGCAACTTTGGGTTCACAACTAGCCATGTCGGCCCGGGTTCTCTGTCATATGGATGCTAGCGACACTATCATATACGTGAGCCAAAAGGCGCAAACGGTCCCGGGCCATGGTAAGGCGACACCCGTGGGAATACCGTGCGTGAGGCCGCAAAGTGATATGAGGTGTTACAGGCTAGATCGTGTGACTTAGAATCGGGGTCCTGACAGCTTTGGTATCAGAGCCTGACTGCCTATAGGATTACCAAGCCAAACTGGTCGAAGTTGAGTCTAGAAATGTTTTAGTTATATAAGGGAATTGATTGTGGAAGGGAACGTAAGGCTCTTTTTACTCCTTTACCTTATGCCCTTCTGATCTGAGTCACCCTCTTCTTTTCTACGGGGATTAAGAACTAGGCTTCTCATCTTTCTATCAGGATCACGTGTTACTAATCCGTAGACTTATAGGATTGTTGGATTTAAGCCTCAGTTCAGTTTCTACTACTTCCGTGTGTTCATAGTTGGTCTCGGAATCTTGATATTGTGATGTTAAGTGGTTATGCCACCATTTTGCAGGATGTCTCGAATCTTTTCTGAGCATTTACAGCCGTTATGCTGTCCGAGTCATCCCAGGCTTCTAAATAATCTGATGCATTTGCAAATCCCTTCTTTCCGTTCTCGATGTTCCTTTGGGCCAGATTAACCACACTAATCGTTGAGTTGAGGTACTCTGTTGCCTTGACATATATGTTGGAGTTATTATTATGACCCTAGGTGTCTTAGAGGACCACTTAGTAATCTAGCAATGCTTGCATCCCCAGTGTGATGATTCTGGCCATTATTCTCGAAAGCATCCCGTGATGCCATTTAGTTAGTAGGCATTCTATTTCTGGGTTCTTGAGCCCAAGATTCACTCCACTTACCTCCTGTTGATAGTGTTTGCTCGTTCCTTTAGGATATTAGTAACCTTGCGACAGTCCTCGAGGTCCGTGGTATTTCCTTCTTCCAAATACCATGAACCATTATGGCAGAAGTTCTTTTAACCAAAAGATCACAACCAGGGCACTCTTGAGGAGTACTCCATTCATATTGTGACTCTGCCAGTCCTTCCTCCTCTGCATGGGTTATTCGGAAGAAATATGTTGAATTTGTTCGACATACTAATTCATGCATCCACAACTCAGAAAAACATATGTTCCTTTGGGTTGTCCCTCTTTAGTTATTTTCTGGTCCTCGTCTATCAATTGATAGTCAGGAGTAATTGTGCATTTGTGTTATCGATGCCTATTATTCTTGTGGTCTGTCAAGCCATTCTAATCCGGAATGACTAGGAGAAACAAACTCCAGTACCTCGTCCATCTTTGGGATTGGGTCAAAGTAGTTGTATTCCGCAGATCAAATGCCTAACTAGCTTTTTTTCTGTTCTACCTTCGAGTATTACCCCCTTTATGTCGAGAATATCGTAGGAATTGCACCACCTTTTGTGAATTCTTGACGCAGTGATACTCCTCGCCATCATCATTCATGTCTTGGTCCCGTGTTGTTGCAACTGGAATGCAGACAAGTGAACTATGATGTGTGAAATTTATACTCCTAGCAACTTTGTTGCTTGGTAGTAAATGGACAATATTCTCATTCTTAGCATGTTGGTGATTGAATCACCATCCTAAGGTTGATCGTGCTACCCAGTCCTTATTCCAGGTGCACTTTTCGATCAATGAGTTAGGATAGTGTCAATCCCTTGCTTATTTGATCATATCGTCTTGCTCTGAAAAGCAAGATTGTTCTCGAGCTTAGTAACATATTGGTGGTACGTGATTTTCCGAATATCTTCTCGGAAGTATCACCAGGTTGTCACCTGACCGCTATGTTGAGTTCGTGATCATGTTGGTATTCTTGTAAACCATCCTTTCTCCAAGAATCTGTGTTGGATACCCTGAGCTAGTTGGTTAAGCTAAACAACAACTTGGAGAATTGGAAGATAAAAGCTTGTCTGACTTAGTTCATGTTAAGGGATATATTGTATGTGTGTTGAAGAAAGATGATATCTTCATTGACTGATCCTCGTGTCAATTGATTGGATCTATTGTCTTACCCAAATCTTTGATTTGCGTATGGGCTATCATCAAATCAAGTCAGAACCAATTATATGCATAATGTTGTCTTACTCGTGGTTGATCCCTCGAGCATACACCATTACATCCTTGGGTCTGACCAATGCTATCACTTGTTCACATAATTATGGAATTCCATCTCAATGGAAACCTGGATGAGTTGTTGTTGAACCCATCAGCAACACTGCTACCTTCATTATTCGTGTTGAACATCCAGCTAGTATTGGAAACTTTATAGGCATTATCTTCGTGTTCCATTCATGAAGCATATGTTGGATGAAAGAAGTGACTTCCTCTAATTCATGTGCATTGGATGTAAGTTGCCGCCGTGAATTCAAGAAAGTTTGATTTGCTTCCACTGGAATCATCCCAAGTCAGTCATGCATGTGTGCGAAGTATACCATGGTTTGAAGACTTGCAACCTTCACTCCATATGTATTCCTAGCACACCAAGCCACTGACTGATTTGTTCCAGGAGAAGGAGTTCCTTTTAAGAGCTAACCCGGGCTTAATTGAGAACTTCATTATCTGCGATGATGGTTCCCCTCCTGAACTCGGTAGTGTTTTATTATAAGACTACCATGTGATCATGCTTGTCTGGGACAACGTGCTCACATGTATGTAGCAGAACCAGCTCATGTTTTGGAGCTTGCTACCGTAGTTCATCCCCTGAGAATCTCGCAACGTCATCTCGTCGATTTGTGTTGCAAACTTTCATTTTTTCTTCTAGACTTGATGAGTCTGGAATATCCTGACACCAACTAGATCTGAATCTCGGGCAGATATGATGGTTGGAACATTTTCCAAGAATTATAATATTGGTCTCTCGATAACCGGTAAAGTGGATGTCGTGGCCAACACACCCAGCCGAAAGACCTATTATGGTAGTATCTTGATTGAGTAAGTTGGCCACCTCCCCATAAGGATTTCTTAGGATTTATTCCACTAGTTATTCCTTATGGATTCCTGCGCTCCCGAAGTCCGACCTACTACTTGATGTTCAAGATACCAAACCACATCTAATGGGTTACGCTAGAACATCAAGGAGAACATCAGAAGCGGAGTGCTATAGTCTCTCGGTCGATCATCCAGATTTTGCTCCCTTGGCTTCGCTAAGGTGAAATCTGAGAAAGTGTTGTCCTCCTTTGCACCTGCATCCTCCATCACCGTTCATCATGGTAGTATGATGTGTTGCCAGGATCCTCGGCACGGATGTTGGTAAAACCTTGATGAATATGGAAATGCTCAAGTTCTGGAGAGCATACTCAGACACTAGGTTATATCCCCGGTATCAACGGGAATGTGCCTTCCGTTTGCCGAGTTGCTCCATAACCATAGTTTCCTTTCCGATCTGAGTATGCCATTTCTCTGAACTCCTTCAAATGATCGTTTGCGATTTTCCTTGGGCCGGTTTAGAGAGTTTCAATGATCTTTGTATCAAAAGTAATTCTTTTTGCCGCTTAAGGGAATAACTCTACGAGTCACCTTCCCCAAGGTGCCCCGTTATGGAATCATGGCAATTTTTCCTCGCTACTTTGAAACCCTCGTCAAATTGTTTCTTCCGTCCCTCCTGGTGCATGTTTTGCCTCTCAGCTCGAGAGATGTTTCAATGCCTCCCTCCATGAGTTGATCCTGAGTTGTTCGATATTCGAGAAGATCGATCCTTCTAGAGTTTTCCCTTTCCTCTTGTTGTCTTGTCGGTTGGAGTTCTCAGAGCAAGACATCGAGACAAAGATGGTGATCGAATCAACGTTCTTATGAAGTGCAACTTGGATCGTGAAGATCATGTTAGCTCGTACCCCCTCTGTCTTCTTACCTCACGTCTTGAATCTCGGGACGAGATTCTTGTTTAGTGGGGGTGAGCTGTCACAGCCCCAGATCAGCCCTTGCTTGATTTTTCTTGCCTCCATGCATCATGTTTAAATTCAAATGAAATTTGAATTGAGGAATTTTCAAAGCCTCAGAAACCTTTTAAAAATGATCAACATTAAAATCTTCTCAAAGAAGCCTAAGAAAATGTTCCTGTTAAACCTTGAAAAATATTGGCAAGAATAAAATTCAAACCAATATTTTTGGAAGGTTTAACATATTTATTTTGGGCCTTTGAATTAATCCAATAAATATTTGAATTGGATCTATATTTGTTATATAATAAATATATGTTCAATAATTCTGGAAATTGTTGTGTAGCTTTGGATAAGTCCATTTGGTTTACACAATTATTTTCATGAATTTTGAAAATGGTTTGGTCTTTGAACTGAATCAAAACATAATAGCAAAAATAGAAAACAGAACAAATTATTAACAGAGAGAGGGAGATAGGCCTCAGGCCCACTTACCTGGCGCCCCACCTCGGCCCAGTTGCTGTGAAGCCCAGCCCACGCAGCCATCTGCCAGTCGTCGTCCTCCTCTTGACAGAAGGACGCGAGGGCGTGTGCCCACCGCGTGCCGGCACGCGCCGGCCACCTCCTGCTTACCTGCTCGCCGCTGGAGGCACCCGAGGGCGCCACGCACTCCCCTCAACCCCTTGCACCTCTCCCCTCTCTCCCAGGACTCCCTCTCCCTCCACTGCTCGCTTCCGCAGCGCCACCGAGTGCTGCCGTCGACGCCGCTCGCCACCACCGCGGCCACCAGCATCCCCGCGGCCTTCCAGCTAGCCCACAAGCTCCGCCTCGGATCCATGAAGCTCTACGCCGACGCACGCGACGCCGGGTGCCCCGAAGCCACGCCATCACCGCCGTCTTCACCGCCATGGCCGGCAATCGCTGCTGCTCGATTCGCAGCAACGAGGACGTCCCCGAGCACGCCGAGGCCACCTCTGCACCCGCCGTGAGCTCGTCTACCAATCCCCTCTACTCCCATGTCCATTAGCTCATCGTAGCCCTCGTTTCCGTCGAGACCGAGACCTCACCGGCGCCGGACTTGTCGCCGTCGTCATCTTGGTTCGCCTCCGTATAACCGAGCGCGTCACTGCACTGAGTGCACTCCGAGGAGCCCGTAGTGCCCATCAGTTCCTCCTCCCATGCACCGTAGTCGCAGCCCCGTGCACCCCCGAACTCCGGCGGCCGCAACCGAGCCCGCCGCCCCCGACTCTGGCCACCCCAGGCCCGGAGACCACCACCATCCGACGCGCCATCGCGCCAGCTTTCCGTAGGGCCAAAGGGCGCACCGAACGGTGCATCATAGGCGAAACCCGAGCCCCTCCAGTGTACCTCCGCCGCGTTTTTGGTCGCCGCCGGCATACCTCCGGTGACGCTGACGTGGCAAAGTCATTAGCCGCTAACAGCCTAGTTATTTAACACCTAGTGACACGGACAGTCGGGCCCCACCTTTTTAATTAACCAGCTAACGAAATAAGTTAGAATTAATCTAAGTCCAGTGGCCCCACGTGTCAGTGTGGCTACGCTGACGTGGCCGTTGACCTGGCCCCACTGGTCAGCCTCTGTTCTTGCCCTGTTACACTGACGTGCGGGTCCCACGGGCCAGGTTTGACCCGGACCAGCCCCTGTTGACCTACTGACATCACAGTGACGCAGTGCTGATGCAATAAATCATTTTCTGGATTTATTATTATTCAGGAAATTCCGGAAAATACCCTAAACTTCTAAAATTCATAGATATTAATCTGTAACTCTAAATGAAATAATTTATATATGAAAAATGATTAGAAAAATCCAATCTATCCATCTGTACTGGTTTCATGCATGTTAAAGCAACATAACCCTGCTGTTTATATCAAAACATGATAAAGCACTATATAAATTCAAAAGATGAGTTTGGGGTTGAATCTTTGGTTCAAAATGGCTCAAACCCATCTGGTTGTAGTTGCATTAGCCCAACACACTCATTTTGCTATGTCATGATCATGCATCATATTGTGCATTGCATTGATTGTGTTTCCTTCTCTGTTGCCGCGTATTGTCCCCTCTCCGTAGACCGTGGTTTCCGACGATGAGTCAGATGACACTGATGAAGAGTTATAATATCTTCAGAAGTGCCAGGCAAGCAAACCCCCTTGTTCATTCCGATACAATCCCACTCTCTCGCTCCTGCTCTCTTTTACTGCATTAGGACAACAACGATTCATCTGTTACTTGCTGCGGTAGTTGAACCCCTTATCCTCTGCATGACCTGTCATTGCCACAGTAAATAGATGAAACCCACTAGCATGAGTAGGAGTTGTTTGAGCCCTGATGTGCCTACTCATTCATGCTTGTTTGTCATGCCTGCTATTGCTTAGAGTTGTGTCAGGTCTGATTCATCGGGGATGAATTGGAGTTGTGTGAACATGTCCTACTGTGTGTGAGCTAAGTGTGTGAACACGATTTGGTAAAGGTAGCGGTGAGAGGCCATGTAGGAGTACATGGTGGGTTGTCTCATTGAAGCCGTCCTCAGGAACTGAGTTCTGTGTTTGTGATCCATGATACAGTTACTACCACGCATTGGGCCCGAAACCAATGGACCCTCTCGGCTTCTTAATCACCCTTGTCCTCTGTCCAGGAGTTGCAAGTAGTTTCTGGTGTTTGTAGTATGCTGGAGGCCGTGGGCAGCGCTGACCCGAGGGGTGGGCTGTGATGCGGTAGGCACGTGGCCGGTGTACCGGGCGCCCGTTTGGTGTCTCGGGAACCCTGCACACATCGTTCGGGGCCGTATGTGGAAACCTCGGCCGGACTCCCTGCGGATGGAACCTGAATAGGCGATAAACCTGGACTAGAGACTTGAGTGTTTAGGTAGGCTGTGGCCGACACCCTCGCTGGGCTTCCGCTTGAAGGTTGCCGAGTACATGTCGTGTAAACGGCGGTAAGTGGTGAGAGCGTGTGTGACGAAGTACACCCCTGCAGGGTTAACATCATCTATTCGAATAGCCGTGTCCGCGGTAAAGGACTTCTGGGTTGCCTATAACAGTTCATAGACAAGTGAAAGTGGATACTCTAAAATGCGCAAGATAAGCGTGAGTGCTATGGATGGCGTTCTCGTAGGGAGACGGGAGCGAATCCATAGTGGTGTATTGATATGGTGAATATGTGGACTCGTGTGCGCCACCTCAAAAGAGTTACTTGCAGTCGTAGTTAGGATAGCCACCGAGTCAAAGCTGGCTTGCTGCAGTTAAACTCCACCACCCCCTTTGTTGATACCGATGCATATGTAGATAGTTCTGATGTAAGTCTTGCTGGGTACATTTGTACTCACGTTTGCTTATTTTATGTTTTGCAGAGAGACGTCAGTCTCGCTAGTAGTTCCGTGTGGACTTCGACGTTTAGCTTGATACCTCAGCTACGATCTTGTGCCCTCGGCAGGATCTGGTAGATAGTCAGGCTTCTCAGCCTTTTTCCTTTGTAGATGTCTGTACTCAGACATGTTAAGCTTCCGCATGTGCTTTGACTTGTATGCTCTAAATGTTGGGTCATGAGACCTATGTTTGTAATATCTCGCTCCTCGGAGCCTAATGAATAAATACTTGAGTCGTAGAGTTATGTTGTGATGCCATGTTGTATTTACACATATCGAGCATATTGTGTGTATGATTGAAATGCTTGGTATGTGTGGGATCCGACAACCTAGTTGTTTATCCTTGGTAGCCTCTCTTATGGGGAAATGTAGTCTTGTGCTTCCATGAGCCATAGTTGTCCGCTACAGCCCGGTTCACCGGAGTCCTGCTAGCCCAGCACTACTGCTCCGGAACACTTGACTGGCCGGCAAGTGTTTCACTTCGTTCCTGTGTCTGTCCCTTCGGGGAAATGTCACACGGTGACATCCGGAGTCCTGCCTAGCCTGCTAAAGCCCGGGTTCCCAGAGTCCTGTTAGCCCAGTGCTACAACCCGGATTCACACGCTGCTGACCAACATGCTCGATGTTGATTCATGTATGCCTGTCCCCGTAAGTTAGTGCCACTTTGGGTTCACGACTAGCCATGTCGGCCCGGGTTCTCTGTCATATGGATGCTAGCGACACTATCATATACGTGAGCCAAAAGGCGCAAACGGTCCCGGGCCATGGTAAGGCGACACCCGTGGGAATACCGTGCGTGAGGCCGCAAAGTGATATGAGGTGTTACAGGCAAGATCGGTGTGACTTAGAATCGGGGTCCTGACAGGAACACTAGGTATAGGCAAAGGCATATATAAACCATGAGGATTGAGTCGTGACTTAGCTTTTTGACATGTAGTGCAGCGAGCAACAAAACACTCAACATCCCGTCTCACCTTTGGCCAAAAGAAATGTGTAGCAAGTATATCCTCTATTTTCTTCACGCCAAAATGTCCCATTAATCCTCCTCCATGCGCCTCCTGCAACAACAAAAGACGAACAAAGCTAGCTAGAATGCATAGCTTGTTAGCACAGAATGCAAATCCATCATTATAGACGAACTTGTTCCATGTTCTTTCTTCTTTACAATTCAGCATTACATCTCTAAATTTAGCATCATGCACATATTGATCTTTGATGGTCTACAAACCAAATATTTTAAAGTCAAGTTATGAAAGCATAGTATAGCGACGAGACAATGCATCAACAATAACATTTTCTTACACTTCTTGTGTTTAATAACATAAGGAAAAGTCTCTATGAATTTAACTTAGCATGTCTACAATTAAATTTGCCTTGACTTTTACTATGTTTCAAAGATTCATGATCAGAATGTATAACAAATTCTTTAGACCATAATTAATGTTGCCATGTTTCTTAAGTCTGAACAAGAGCATATAATTCTTTATCATAAGTAGAATAGTTCAGACTAGGCCCACTCAATTTTTCAGAAAAGTATGCAATAGGTTTGCCATCTTGTAATAACACACCTCCTAATACAATTCCACTAGCATCACATTCAAGCTCAAAAGTCTTATGAAAATCAGGAAGTTGGAGTAAAGGAGCATGTGTCAACTTATCTTTCAATACCGTGAATGCTTCTTCTTGTGCGGTACCCCAAACAAAAGGCACATCCTTCTTTGTAAGCTCATTGAGAGGTGCAACAATGGTGCTGAAATCTCTCACAAAATGCCTATAGAATCCAGCGAGGCCAAGAAAACTCCTCACTTGTGTGACCATTTTGGGCTGCGGCCAACTCTCAATAGCTTCAATTTTGGCTTTATCAACTTCAATTCCCTGTGGAGTATCAAAATAGCCAAGAAAATATACTCGGTCGATGCACTTTCCAAGGTTACCAAACAAACGTGCATCACGTAGAGCAATAAAAACAACACGTAAATGTTCCAAATGTTCCTCCAAAGATCTGCTATAAATCAATATATCATCAAAATAGAGTACCACAAATCGTCCAATGACAGCACGTAAATCTTTGTTTATTAATCTCATGAAAATACTAGGTGTATTACTTAACCAAAATGGCATGACTAACCACTCATATAATCCAAACTTAGTTTTAAATGATGTTTTCCATTCATCTCCCAATTTCATACGAATTTGATGGTATCCACTACGCAAATCAACTTTGGAGAATATTGTAGAGACACTAAATTCATCAAGCATATCATCTAGACTAGGAATAGGATGACGATAACGAATAGTAATATTATTAATGCCTCTACAATCAACACACATACGCGACGTACCATCCTTTTTTGGCACTAGTATAATAGGAACACCACATGGACTAAGAGATTCGTGTATATAACCTTTGTCGAGCAGCTCCTGTACTTGACACATAATCTTCTTCGTCTCATATGGATTGGTACGGTATGGTGCATGGTTGGGTAGTGATGCACCGGGAATTAAGTCAATCTGATGCTCAATCCCTCGAACAGGTGGCAATCCCGGTGGCACGTCTTGTGGAAAGACGTCAACAAACTCCTGCAAAATGTTTGTGATAGCAGGAGGCAAAGAGGAAGGCACGTCCTCGAATGAAAATAATGGCTCTTTGCACACAAAAGCATAGCAAACATATTTGTTGCAATCTAGATCATCAATATCAGATTTGGTGGCAAGTAAACATCCACTTTTCAATTTAATTTCAGAAGCAACACTAGATGGTTTATTATTATGTTTCATTTGTTACTCAAATTCTTTTGCCACTATCTGATTTTCACTCTTATTTTGCTCTTGTTTTGCTTGACCAGCTCGATTAATATCATCTTTCAAAATGGAATCAGGAGTCATAGGAAGCAAAGTAATATGTTTATCCTTATGAACAAGAGTATAGTGATTGTTTCTAGCATGGTGTACAATTTTTTTATCAAATTGCCATGGTCTTCCAAGTAATAAGGAACATGCTTGCATGGTTACCACATCACAATCAACAAAATCAGCATATGTAGCGATACTAAAATGCACATGAACAATACGTATTACCTTAACCTTGTCGCTGTTGTTGAACCATTGGATGTAGTAAGGGTGCGGATGTGGTCTTGTGGTGAGAGAGAGCTTATCCACCATCTCCATGCTAGCGAAGTTGTTGCAGCTCCTTTCATCTATGATGACGTGGACAGAACGTTCCTTCACAACTCCCTTTGTATGGAACAAATTATGCCTATGATTTTGCTCAGCTTGTGTGACCTGCACACTCAGAACACATTGAGCAACTAAACTTTCATACCTATCAGCATCTTCAGCAGCCATGTATTGCGTCTCATGATCAGAATCATCTCCACCGTGTTCTTCACTTGTAATAATAGCCAAAGTCTCCTCATCATAGTCACTAGCGGACTCATACCCACCATCCTCAGTATCAATCATGACACACTTAGATGGGCATTCTCTCACATAATGACCTCTAGCCTTGCAACGACGATAAATAATGTCATGTGTTTGCCCTGTTGATGCCATGGATCAAGAAGACCTCTGTGCGGGACCGGAAGGTGTACTCCTGACAGTTGGTGCACTACAAAAAAAATACACTTCCGTGATGATACGTGTTTGTCACAGTGGGTCACGTTTTCTGTCATGCATGTACATCCATGACGATTTTATGACAGAATCAAGATAGTCATACATGTGCTGTCGTAGAAGTGTTCCATGACATTACAAAAATTATTATCACGGAAGTGTCCGCTTCCATGACGATAAATGGCGTGTCAGGGAAGTGCTTTCGTCAAGGGTAACCGACACTTGGCATCCACCGTAATGGGTCGCCATTAAGCTATCGGGTCCGGTTTCGGATCCGATAACCCGTTAACAGCCTGGACCAATGGGGATTTTCCACATGTAAAATTCCCATTGGCCGGAGGAAACACGTGTTGGCTTGCCGTTGGGACAGATGTCATCCACTCATTGGATAGGAGGCGCCTATGCTTGGTCGACACGTGGAACGGCCCAACAGTGGCTCATTCCAGTGAAAAGGCTGGCCCAGTAAAAATTAGCAGGCCGGCCCATATAAGGCCTACTTGTGTCAGGTCCATTTAAGCCCATGGCCCATACGAGATGTGCCAATTCGGCTCGTCAACGGCCCGTTAACGATTTGACACCATTGCAGCCCATCATCAGTTTGAGCCCGTTAACAGCCCGCTATATATTTGGGCTCAATATCAGCCCGATGTGGTTTTGGCCTGTTAACGGCCCATTCAAGGGGTGGGCCAGTTTTCAGGATGTACATCTTTCGGCCTTTTAGCGACCCATTTAAGTGTTGGGCCAATTTCTGGCCTGGTGTGTCTTTCAGCCTGTTGATGGCCCATAAATGAGTTGGGCCATTTGGAGTCGGACCTGAGTTTCGGCCTTTTAACTGCACATGCTCTTCATGGTCCAATACCAGCCCGATTTCTCTTCCGGGCTGCTAAAGGCCCACAACACAGTTGGGCCATATACAGTACGACCTGACTTTCGGCCTCTTAGTGGCCCATGCTCTTCATGATCTAGTACGAGCCCGCTGTCTCTTTCGGCCTGCTAAAGGCCCAAATTATAGTTTGGCCATATGTAGCCCGACCTTAGTATCGGCCTTTTAACAGCCCGTGAAATCAAATGGGCCCACCTATTTCCCCCTTCGATGTCGGCCTGTTAACGACCCGGGAGGTAACAGGGCCGACCATTAATTTCAGCCTGGTAACTGCCCATTAAATTAATGGGCCCACTAAAGTTCGAACATGTCGGTAGGCCGAATTAGATAATTTGAGCCCATTACGATGAACAATTATGCACAGGACCAAAAAAGATCAATCAAGGCCTACGAGAATTTTGGCCCCTGCGAGCCAATTAGGGAAGCTCATTAAGGCCACTGGGCTGTTTCCTTCATATAGGCCCACGACTGTTCGTGCTAACTAATAATTTCACAGCTTTTTTAGCTTCCTAGGGACCATTTAGTTGGAATGCGAGGCGCACTAAGCAAAGGTACGACATACAGGGAAAAACATTGCACATCCAGTATATATTACAAGAAATTACATCCACTGGGCAATCAAAGATTGATGACAGTGCAAATAAATGAACAGAACCTAATGATCTACAACGTCACAATCTGCAACCTCAGCGTGGATGACGCCCATAAGCATGTGGGCAAGTTCTTGCTGCTTTGCTACACTATCTCTGAAAACATTGATCAGTTGATGTTGCGCACGAATGTGCACCTCTGTTTCCTCCACCATTTCCATCATTGCTTCAGCCATTAATTGGTTCACAAACATACATTTTTTCTGTTGCACTCGAGACAGAGGAAACAAAACAGATTCAGATGGCGATTTTGGCAGGCTTGTATTATTGATAGTGGAGAGTGTCTCGACCACTGCATCATAACATAAATTAGGAGGGGAACCGAACAGATTAATCAAGAGTTATTGCCATATTACATGGCCTAGATTTATTGGAAAGAAACAATGGGGTTGCCTTGCTGTTTCCAGAGTTTGTCTTCTTATCTTCAGCAGTCTGCACCAAATTAACACACTAGTATTGCTATCATTGCCCAGGTCAGATAATAGGAAAGCAACATTGACAGAACGAACGTTTGGGCAACCAGACCACACCAGCCTACACCAAATTAACACAATATGGCACAACTATCATCAGCCAGGTAAGGTAATACAAAAGCAACATAGACACAATGAATGAATGGACAACCAGAGCAGCACTACAACTCAGTAATGTGCATGATATGAGATAGTACACTCATGCAGCTCAATATGCAAAACTACCAGGCAGTTTTCCTTACAAAAATCAACATTGTCTCCTTTAGGGTCTATTTGGTTGGAGACTAGTGTGGCCAAGCCAAAGTGTGGCTAGCCACACAAGTATGGCAAGCCACACAAGTGTGGCTGAGAAATTGGACGCCAAACTTTGGCAAAAGTTGGCAAAAAATTTGTCTCTATGACAAGTGGGCCATAGGGGCAATAAAGTGTGGCAAGCCAAAGTGTGGCAAAAACCAAACACATGCCAAATAAAACTATGGGTGCCAAATTTTGGCTTCGCAAACTGTGCTTGGAACCAAACAGCCCCTACATTTTGCTACAACTAACTTTAGATCAGATAAAGGTTGGATTCATGCCGATTAACAAAATGTATGCTGAAGTAAAAATATAGTGATATACAACAGGTACTTACATCAGCATTGGAGCACAGAGAATTCCTGCAAGATACTTTCCTCGAATATGATCCCAGTGCAGAAAGTCTTCTATCGTTTAACCTTATTTTCTAAAAGTGAGATGGGTAAGAAACATGTAGAAAATATGATGAGAATGCTATAAACTCTCATGATGCGAGGATACGCACATGCTTGTTAGAATGGAGTTGACATATTTTTGCTGGACTAGAGCGGACTAGTCCTTTGGCCACTGGAATCTGCTTATTATCAGTAGGAGTTGGGTTTCTCTTTGCTGGAGCAGTATCTATGGAAACTGGAGTTGGTTTACTATCTCCTGGCGTTTGGATCTTTTCCAAAGACCTGGTTTGTAACCCTTCAGATTCTAACATAGCCGTCTTCCCCTTGCATGCCTTATATAGAATAATGGCGCCTCAATTATAAAACATGCTACATCAGAGATGGAATAGGTACTGAAGAATAGAAAGGCATGACATATTGACATGTATTCCCTCCATCCGGAAATAAATGGATGGGTCTAGGCATATTTCACTTCTAGATACATCCATTTTTCTCCATTTCTGCGACATGTAATCCGGACGGAGGGAGTATGATGTAAGAGCTAGGGATACGACAGGACAACAGTGAAAAAAAAATACTGCTTGAATGTAAAACTGTATGCTAGCGGAGTACATACAGAAAAACACTAAGGCAACATGTGTGTATGGTTGGGAAACTAAGATGGCATTGCAAAAGACCACTAGAACAATGCTTCAATGTAAAAAAAAGAACATGGTATGGTAGACAGATGAAGTACATACTAATGAATAACAATGCATAAGATATTCAGAAGCATGATGTCGTCCAAACTAAGGAGATGGCATTGCGATAGAGTAGAATGACAGTACTTGAATTTGAAAACATGTTATCATGAATGGAATAGGTACTGAAAAACAGTAAGTCATGACATATTTACATGCATGATCAGCAGGCTAAGCACAAGGCATTGCAATAGAGTAGATGCACTCCAGGACATTATATGCATGTTGTACCCATATCACTGGCCAAGTTAGAGCAAGGACCTTGTGGAGTGAATAGGATTCATCATCTTTCTGCAAGTCTTCTTAAGAACATCATTTACATGTTCCATCATATTGGGTATCATTGACGTCAAGTTTGTTGGTTGTTACGTTGCTCCGTGAGGTTCTTGTGGATAAATCAGTGTGGGCAATTATATCTGACATGCATGGGAGACAACTAGTACTTAGATTTATGTAATGAGTGACTGTAGGAGATGACATAAATAGTAGGACTGGGGTTAACTAGCAGCAACAGGTCTCAAAAACTAAAGGGAGAACATGGATGAAAGCTACAGAATATGTATCATTTGCACTCGAGATTAACTAGATGGCACACAAAAGTATTAAAGAACAACATAGGTAATACTAGAAGTGGTATAATACTATAATCAGCAGCATGTGGGATAGCATTGGCTGATGGATGATAACTATGGAACAACGTTACCTAAAGAACAATTCTCTTAGCTGAACTATGGAACAACGTTAACTCCTAAACAAGACACGTAAGAGATCAGCATGAATTTACAGTGAAATGTGATAATCTATTTTCCATGCTTAGATGAATAACAAAGCCATAAATGTTGCACACAAGTAAGATGAGGGTACAACCTATCTGGCCGCCATCCATAGGAGTGAGCGTCATGTGCTGACTTGTCGAGGGCCCTGCAGTTGTTGTGGCTGTCCATGTCAGGCACGCGCATCCGATGCAGGGAACAATTCAGTGGGGACTATAGCTCCCTTGTGGTGTATGCTTCCCTTGTTGGAGCAGCTGCGGTGAGTCGGAAGATGGTGTGGCTAAAGATGCAGAAAACACATAATGTTAAGAACGACACATATCTCTGATCTGAAGAAATACCCTAAGAGATCAACAGCAAGGACTGAGAGTGGTCACATGTCTGTTGACTGAAGACTAAATTGGGGTCACACGGTTTTATTTTATTTTGGGACTGTCTGATCTACGCCGGATGGCTTGATGGCCGTCTTGTGCCTCCCGGCTGACAATGTTCGGAATCTTCCCTGAAGAGCCAGCGACCACTGGCAGAGCAGCCTGCCTCCGCCATCCGTGGCCGCGAGAGCTCCGACCAAGAGCCTGCTCCCCGCCCCACCGCACTACTGTGGTTGCGCCGCCCTCGGCCAATCCACAAAGACTCGCCGTCATCCAGATCCGGCAGTGGCAGTACCTTCAACCCACGCAACTCTAAGATAGCCATCTAAGTGTTGCTTCTGCGGCGAACTTGCGCCCCGGCACCCTTACGTTAGACACTAGCCAACCGGCAGCCTAGGAGCTTCGCCGCCTCGAGGGGTGCTGCTTCCCATCGGGAATCGATTGGCCTAGAATAAAAATTTAGATGACTGACGCCTAAATAAAGTAATTTGAGATGAGGGTACGACCTATCTTGCGGCCCGGTGAAGTAGGCAACTCCAGCTGCCGAGTCGGTGAGGCCGGCGCTGTTGCGGTGGCTACCGGCACAGGGAAGCAAAGATGTCACGACGGTCGATGGCTACGGGGAAGTAGCGCCGAGGCCCTGGACAGATCCAAAGTTGGAGCCACTCCGGCGCCGTGCACAATGGCGAGGGTGAATCGGCTTTGGTACAATTAACGCGGCCATCGTCGAGGCAGCTCCGGCAGCACGGAGTAAGAGGCACACGGCCCAGTGCACGACGGCAAATGGACAGCGTCTCCGGCATTGGGGAGGAGGGCGGCGGTGAATTTGGTGTGGTGAGGGCGCCATGGAGGAGGGGCTGAGGTTTCGCAGCTGGGGAGAAGGGAGCATCCGGGGAGAAGGTGATTTGCCGCCCATGAGGTATGAATGGGGAATTGGGAGGGGGAATCATGTCTTAGGAACGCATTTGTCTGAAATGTGGGGGGAGTTACAGTTCTACCCCTGCCTTTAGGCTTCTCGGATTGGGTCTGTGTACTGAGGGCCGGGGATAGTAAAGTAACTTTGCTTCTCCCAAATAGTGGGTGCGAGCGATTTCGGGCGAGGAGGGCATGTTTTGAAATAGTGGGCGCGAGCGATTTCACGCGGGAAGGGCGTGTTTTGAAATAGTGGGCATGAGCTATTTTTGGCGAGGAGGGCGTGTTTTGAAATAGTCGGCGCGAGCGATTTTGGCCGAGGAGAGGGTGTTTTTCCACCCATGGTATATGAATTATTCGGCACATGTCATTTCGGCCGAGAAGAAGGCGTGCTTGGATGAAGTTATGAACCTAACCTCGATGTATAATGGGCCAATTGATGCGTGTCCCACATAGGCCGGTAATTTCGCGTCTCCCATTTATTTGCTCGGGCGAATTCCACCGAGCAGAGGGTGTTTAACGGTTTGTTCAAATTTTGGGAGAACGAGCATCCACATCTACCTTACCAAGTCGATTCGAATCAAATTTTCAAATATTAGCTTGCCACTTCTTTCTTAGATCGAGAGATGATGCTTGGTAGTAATATGTTTTTACATGCTCGTTGCTAACGATTTACTATATGACAAATAGTTGACCCACTCAAAAACGGGAATCAAACCCAAAATGAAATATCTCGATTCAATGAAATAGCTCGTTCACCAGGTCAAAATAGTGAACGAAATCCTGAACACCTCAATCGAGTAGCATGTTGTACAGTATTATAGTACTCCATGAACATGTTGATAGTCAAATTAATGAACTTGTTTGATACGTATATCCCTGTTCATGTGTGGATTGCAGACAACATGTTCTCCAATTTAAATATTTGAATGCAAGTTTATATCGAAACATGGTTTATATCAGTCTTTGATGCATAAAATGCGACCTCCCCCTCTCCTGGACTCCTGGTCTCTCTCTCGTCGACAATCTTCAATTCTATCGCACGCAGCCAACACACAAACCTTGTTGGTCCCCCTCCCTCTCTCTCTCTCTCTCTCTCTCTCTCTCTCTCTTTGTGTGTCTGTGGGGGGGGGGTCTTTCTAGTTCGCATGCATATATACTCCATGTATAGGTCTCTCTCGCACACTATGTATGATTCTCTAGTCCAAGCTAAATATCTTGGGTGCACTCATCGTACGCACACTAATTCCCTAGCTCGTTGCCCGTAACTCCCTCACGCACCACTCTGCCGTCTTGGAGCTCTTCCCTCTCTCTCTCAAACTCTCCATCTCCCTGGGTCACACATACACATGCATATCTCACTCGCACTCAGACCCATCTAAAACTCTATCTCTCTCCCTCGTTCTCTCTCCATCTCACACGCACACACACACACAATCTCATGCCTAGCCATGTATTATGGCCTCTCACTCAATTGTAGGCACACACAGTCCCCCTGTATGTATATGACTAGCTAATTCTTAGTCCACATCACAAACATGTGCATGGTCTATCTCGATTTCTCTCGGGGCATCTTTCTATCACACACACACCTCGTCCCTCGATCTCCCACCCATATAGTCCCCTCATGATCTCGAGGGGATCTCTCTATCACAAACACACCCTCTCTCCCTCCCCATGCGTCCATCTTCTCCATGCGTACCTCTCGACCTTTGTTCCTTGTTGGCTAGACCTCTATTGGACATGTGCTATAGGGGTGTCTCTCTCGGTTGCAAACAACCACGCACTAGCTATCTTCGTGTATTTCCTCACCTCGCTTTTCTATCTCGGAGATGCATGCGTGATATGTTTGCATAAGAAACGAACACACACACTCTCTCTCTCTCTAATTTATCGTTTGTTGTCCCTTTCTCTTTCACACACATACTCTTTTTGCACACTCACTCATTCTACTTCACATGCACTTGATCTCTCTCGACTTAGGAACTCTCTTCGGTCCATAGCATATAGATTTATTGAAAAGTCAAACATCACAAAGTTTGACCATGTACATGGAGAAAAACATTTACATCTAGAACGACAAACATATACCATTAGATTCATCATGAGATGTATTTTCGTATGATGTATCTTTGGTATTGTAGATATAAATAATATTTGCGTAAACCTGGTCAAAGTTTCCAAAGTTCGACTTCTAAAAAATTTATATGCACTGCATTATTGAGCGGATGGAATATCTCTTTCCCCCTCTCAGCTATCTGATGCACCACTCAGCCTTATCGGGGCTCCTCTATCTCTCTGAAACTTTATATCTCCCTGGTTCACACATACACATGTCTCGCTCGTGCTACATAGACCCATCTAACACTTTCCGTCCTTGTACTCTCTCTATGTGACACGCACCCCCCTAAGTACCATAATCCCTCACTCCATCATAGGCTCACGCACTCCCCCCCCCTAAGTATGACTATCTCTCACTAGCCATCAGGAACACACGTACTGTCTCCTTCCATCCATAAATCTATCTCGATATCTCTCGGGGTATCTTCTATCGCGCACACACCTTGTCACTCGATCTCCCACCCATGTAGTCCCATCACGATCTACAGGGATCTCTCTATGACAAACATACACTCTCTCCTCCCCATGTCTGCATTTTCTCCGTACGTCTCTCTCCACCTCTCTCCCTTATTTGCCAGACCCCTCTTGGCCACGTGCTAGGGGTCTTTCTCTCTCTGTTGCAAACAACCACACACTATCTCCTCACCTTGCTTCCGCTGTCGAAGAAGCATGTGTGATATGTTTGCATAATACACACACGCTTTTTCTCTACTTTTATCGTGTGTTGTCCATGTCTCTTTCACACACGCACACACACTTTTTTCAGTCACTCTTTCTATTTCATAGACACACTCTCTCTCTTTCTCTCTCTCTCTAGTTAGGTACTCTCTCACGTCCATAAGCATATGGATGTTTTGAAAAGTCAAACCTCAGAAAAGTTTGACCAGGTATATGTGGAGAAAAATATTTACATCTGGAACGATCATTAGATTCATCACAACATGTACTTACTTCATACTATCATTTATCTTTGGTATTGTAGATATAAGTAATTTCTTTATAAACTTGGTCAAAGTTTCAAAAGTTTGACTTTAAAAAAATGTAGGCACTACATTATCGAACGAAGGGAGTAGCTCTTTCTCTCTCTCTGCAATCTCTCACCGGCCTCCCCTCTCACTCGAACTCTCTATACCGAGGGATTATATGGTCACTGTGTCAGCGTATAGCTCCATATATTGTTTAGTACCGGTCAACCAGTCCACATGCCGCCTTGTCAGCTCGTGTTCTCTATGTTTGTGTGCTGGCCCATGTGGCAGTGTGTGAAAATAAGTAAACTAGAGGCCCATCTGGCACGCGGTGGAGTAAACAAAGTTGAAACCACCCGGGGTAGCACCCCGCACGCTAGTAAATTGAGGGCACACTTCTTCCGCGTGAAGGACGCACTAGCGCACACTTCACCACTCCGCGACGGCATACACAGAACGATGCACTCGCGCACACCCAGCACACAACACACACCAGCACACGTGTAAACCAGCGTCGCCCCCGACAGAGATGGACGGCGAGGTAGCCAACAAGTGGAGGCGGCTTGAGCCAAAACCACATCCGGCGAGCCTGGACTTCATCAACAGCCTCCCCGACGACATGCTGCTCGTCATCATCGGCCTTCTCCCCACCAAATCTGCCATGCGGACCACCCTACTCTCCCGGCAGTGGCGCCCCCTCTGGCGTTTCGTCCCCCTCAACCTCACTATCCACAGCTGTCTGTGCGAATGGGGATTGCAACCACATGGCCGCAGGCTCCAAGATCCTTTCATCGCACCCTAGGCCAGCCAGACGCCTTGACATTCGCATGTTCAGTACCAACTGCAAGGTCCAAGCCAAGTTCGACGAGTGGTTCTTATCCCCCGCACTAGATCAGCTCGAGGAGCTCAGCTTTGTAGCTGGACAATGTCGCTCTCTACCGCCATCCGCGCTCCGCCTCATGCCAACACTGCGCCGCGCCAGCTTCATCTCCTGCTATTTTCCCTAGATTAATTTCGCGCCCGCCCTTCTTCTCCCTCAACTCAAGCAGCTTGACCTCTTCGACGTTGGCTACTCGAAGAAGGCTATGGAGCACCTGCTCCGCAGCTGTTGGGGGGAAGAACCTCAGGCAGGCAACGGAACCCAGATCCTTTTCAAAAACAACGGGGCCAGCGACGCCCCTCAAGCCGGCTCGCGCTTGGCCGGGTCGCTCGACCCAGTCAAGCCCCTCGACCCGGCCAAATTCCTCAACCCGGCCCCAACGGCCGGCGCAAGGCAGCCGAACCCGGCGCACCAAGACTTCTCAAACAAGCCAGCTTCCCCTTGGCGTGTTCCCCAACCCGGCCACGGGTCAGCTCCCGTCCCATCCAGGCCGTACGATGGGGCGAGTCTTCACTCAGAGATGAGCAAGGAAACAGTGCCCCACCCATGCCTCTGGACAGCCGGGCGTGGCAACAGTGCCCTACCTACCCGCTGACCAGGGCTGGCGTGGCTACAGTGCGCCCGTCGTCACTGCTGATACCAGCAAGCGGCGACCTGATGGAGCGCCACTGTAGCGGACTCAACCCGGCCACTCCCTAACGATCGACAAGACGGCCAACAGTGCCCCTACCCCCAGCGGGTCCCGCACCCGCAGAACCCGGTGAGCCCTGACACCCACGGGTCCCAGCGCCGGCTTCTCGGACGATGACAACCCGACCCCACGACCTTGTAACATTACCATTGTACCCCTGGGGGGTTGCCCTATAAAAACCCCTAGGAGCCCTCATGCATACGGGCAAACACATAGAGACTGATCAGTAGAACACACGCACACACACGCACTCAAGGAGAGGGAGTAGCCTAAGCCTTGGCCCGCCTTCCTTCTTCCTCTATACAGCTCTAGGAGCAACTCTGTACTAATACATATCAACTACACTCGGGAGGACTAGGGGTGTTATCTCTCCGGAGAGCCCCGAACCTGGGTATGTCTTGCGTCCCGCGCTCGCTCATGCCGACCTCGCCTCTGGAGCCCACCAGTGCCCTCGAGCCTCCTCCTATCTTTAGCCATCCCTTGGCATCTGCATTGTGCCCACTACGACAGTTGGCGACCACCGTGGGGCAGCTCGAGGTCCTGGCCGGGAGCATGCTTCAGACGGGGCTCCTCTCCGACTCCGACGAGCCCGTCACGCTGGGGGACGACGTCATCGACGCACTCGCCGCCTCCTTCGTTGCGCTGCGCGTCTCCGATGCGCCTGCGGCCGACGAGTACCCTAGCGAGGTACTTGACTTTTCCGACTCCCCCTTTCCCTCAGCGGTAGCGGTCCCACTGGGGCAATGGACCTCTGCGTGGAGGTCTTCATCACCGACACTGGCGCCTCTTCCTCGTCCAGCGCAACGAGGAAGGCCGCTGAAGCCAAGGCCGCAGTAGAACGGGCCGCCTCGCCCAACCCGCAGCGCGCCATGATGTAGAGCCTTCGCGTCCCCATCGGCACCGACATCGATGCCTCCAACATCGCCGAGGCCCGGACTCGGCTCGACGAGGACCGCCAGTGCCTGCTGGACCTCACCGAGATGCTCGCCGCCATGCAGCGTCGCCTGGACTTCGCTCAGGTGGAGCGCAACGCCGCCTACGGTTTCATGCTGGACGTGCCCGAGCCAAGCCGGGTCGCCGACTTGCGGGCCCGGGGCGGCGCCATCGGACGCACCTTCGGCGCCATCCCTCCCGTCTATGAGACTCCCGTGAAGAACATGCGCGCCGCTTAGGCGGCCGCAGTCAGCCTAGATCAGCTCGCAGGTGAAGAGCTGCAGGACCGCCTCAAGAGGGTGAACGACCTCCTCGCTGCGGCCATCGCGCAGCAGGACCGCCTCAACCAACTCGCCAAGCTGGCGGGATCTGGCTCCGCCCGCGCCGTCGGACCTGGCGACCACCAGAACACGGCGTCTTCGCCACCCAGCGAGGCGCACTCTGGCCCCACCCGGACCCGGCGCAACCACGCCCCGACGACTGCCAGCGGCTTGGGCGATGAGCCGGTCTCGGAGGTCCGACGCTGACTCAACCCTCTGCTCCAACCCGGCCGACGTCTGTCTACGGACGACGCCGACGCCCGCCACTGCCTCGACCGACTCACCCTATCCCAGGAGCTGGAGGAGGGCGGCCCCGTCAGGCCGGCGTGCTTTGGACCACGCATCCGGGATGAGCCCTTTACTAAAGGGTTCACGCTCCCCCGCGACACCCCAAGTACAACGGCACCATGAAGCCGGAGGACTGGCTCACCGACTACACCACCGCCATCGGCATCACTGGCGGTAACCACCGCCTCGCCGTGCACTACGCGCTGCTCATTCTCCAAGGGTCGGCCCGCACCTGGTTGAATAGCCTGCCGGCGGGTAGCATCAACGCGTGGGTCGACTTTGAGCAGGCCTTCGTGCGCAACTTCACCTGCACCTACAAGCGACCCGGCCGCCCCAGTACCTCGCACGCTGGACCGAGCTCCAGAACAGCTCGAGGGTGTCCACGAAGTCCAAGCGATCCAGTACTTCGTCAATGGGTGCCGGGATGGCACCCTCCCCAAGCACAAGCTCTTACGCTCTGAGCCGGCCACCATGGCCGTGCTCATGGTGACGGCGGAAAAGTACGCCAATGCCGACTCCGCCATGAAGATCCAGGTGGCACTGGATGAAGCCAGCAAAGCGAAGCCGGTTCCCCCTCCGAAGCCGGCCGGTGAAGGAAGCCGGCAGCAGCACAACAAGCAGAACAACAAGCGCAAGGCCGATCAGCCGGCCCAGCGCTACGACAACCGGCTCGTTGCGGCCACCGAGCAGGCGCCCCCGACCGACCCAGCCGCCAAGCGCCGGTAGACCGGCAAGACGACGTGGCAACCCGCATGAGCTTCGAGGAGATGCTCGATATCCCCTGCAAGCACCACAAGGGCGCAAGGCCGTCCACGCACACGCTTCGGCAGTGCACTATCACCAAGCGCCTCATGAGGGGCGACATCCCGCCTCCTCCCGCCCCGGCTCCGGGAGCGGGGCAGGCGCCTCCGCCTCCACCGCCACCTCCGACCGGCGGCGCGATGCGCGATGATGCCTACCCGGCCCAGCACACGACTTACGTCGTCTTCACTAGCCTCGGCGACGGCAAACGTAGTGAGCGCCTCCTTCGGCAGGAGGTGAACACCGTCATCCCGGCCAAGTCGGAATACATGAACTGGTCGGAGCGCCCTGTCACCTGGACTCGGGAGGACCACCCGGCCGTCATGCCGAACCTGGGTGGTTACGCCCTCATCCTCAAACCCACCATCGTCGCACCTCGGCGCACGTGCAAATTCTCCCGGGTCCTCATCGACGGTGGCAGCAACATCAACATCCTCTACCGCAACACCATGACCAAGCTCGGCCTCGAGGCCAAAGATCTGGAGCAGACCCAGACGATCTTCCATGGCATCGTTCCCGGCCTCTCCTACTCCCCAATCGGCCGGGTCCGGCTCGACGTCCTGTTTGGCGACAACAACCACTTCCGACGCGAGCCGCTCTGGCTCGAAGTGGTGGACCTGACCAGCACGTACAATGCGCTGTTGGGACGGCCCGCGCTTGCCAAGTTCATGGCGGTCCCCCACTACGCCTACCTGAAGATGAAGCTGCCAGGTCCGAAGGGCCTCATCACTATCATCAGCGATTACTGCAAGTCCCTGGAGTGCGCCCGAGACGGCTCCAAACTGGTCGAGTCGCTGTTCATAGCCGAGGAGCGGCGCCAGCTCGACCGGATCATTGCCTTGGCCAACGAGACGTCGGCCGCGCCGATCCCGGTCGAGGAACCGGTCGACGAGGCCTCGTTCAAGCCCTCCAAGGAGACAAAGAAAGTGAAGCTGAAACCGGAAGACCCCTGCTACAGCAAGTACGTCGTCGTGGGCACCCGCCTCGACAACAAATAGGAAGGCGAGCGCGTCGACTTCCTCCGTGAGAATCAGGATATTTTTGCATGGACCCCAAAGGACATGCCGGATCCCGAGGAAGTACGCCGAGCACAAACTCCACGTCTGCAAGGACGCCAAGCCTGTCCGTCAACCCCTGCAACGTTTTTCTGAAGAGAAGAGGAGAACCATCGGTGAAGAGGTCGCCAAGCTTTTGGCGGCCGGCTTCATCATGGAAGTGTTTCACCCCGAGTAGCTAGCCAACCCAGTCCTCGTCCTAAAGAAGAACAAGACCTGGCGCATGTGTATCGACTACACCAGCCTGAACAAGGCCTGCCCCAAGGATCCGTTCGCCCTCCCACGGATCAACCAAGTCATCGACTCCACTGCCGGGTGTGAGCTCCTGTCCTTCCTGGATTCTTACTCCGGCTATCATCACATCAAGCTAGACCCAGCCGACGCCCTGAAGACATCCTTCATCATGCCCTTTGGGGCGTATTGCTACATCACCATGTCGTTTGGCCTGAAGAATGCCGGTGCCACCTTCCAGCTCTGCATGCAGAAATACTTGCTACCGCAACTCAGCCGCAACATCCACGTGTACGTGGACGACATCGTGGTGAAGACCAAGTAGCACCTCACGCTCCTCGACGACCAGAAGGAAACCTTCGCCAACCTGCACGAGTACAAGGTCAAGCTCAACCCGGAAAAGTGCGTTTTCGGCGTCCCGGATGGAAAGCTACTCGGCTTCCTCGTCTCGGAGCGCGGCATTGAACAAACCCGGAGAAGATCAAGGCCATCGAGCGCATGTGCAAGCCGGCTTGGCTGCGCGATGTCCAGAAGTTCACCAGCTGCTTGGCCTCGGTAAGTCGGTTTCTCAGCCGGCTGGGCGAGAGGGCTTTGCCCTTGTATCAGCTGATGCAGAAGGCGAGGTCGTTCAAATGGAATGACCAGGCAGATGTGGCTTTCCGGGACCTTAAGCGCATGCTCTCCACCGCACCCGTCCTGGATGCACTGGCCGAGAAGGAGCCGCTGTTGCTCTAGATCGCCGCAACCTCGCGGTCGGTCAGCACGGTGAAGGTGGTCGAGCGACCAGAGAAGGGCAAGATCCAAGCCGTCCAACGTCCCGTCTACTACCTGAGCGAGGTGCTCTCCGCCTCCAAGCAGAACTACCCGCACTACCAGAAGATGTGTTACGGCTTGTATTTCACCGCCAAGAAATTGAAGCAGTACTTCCAAGAGCACGTTGTTACCGTGGTTAGCATGGCCCCTCTCGGCGAGATCATCGGGAGCCGGGATGCCTCTGGCCGGGTCACCAAGTGGGCACTCGAGCAAGCCGGTCACACCATCCTCTATGAGCCCCGCACTACGATCAAGTCCCAAGCTCTGGCGGACTTCCTCGTCGACTGGACCGAGGCCCAGTACCTGCTGCCGCCACCGGACTCGACACACTGGCGCATGTACTTCGACGGCTCGAAGATGTGTCTTGCCCTAGGGGACGACATTGTGTTGTCCTCCCCGAATGGCGACCGACTCAAATACGCGCTCCGGATCCACCTCATCGCCTCCAACAATGTCGCCGAATACGAAGCCCTTGTGCATCGCCTCCGGCTTGCCAAGGAACTCGGCATCCGGCGCATCCTGTGCTATGGTGACTCGGACCTGGTGGTGCAGCAGTGCTCCGGCGAGTGGGACGCCCGTGACCCCAACATGGCGAGCTACTGCTTCCTCGTTCAGACGCTCTCCGGATTCTTCACGGGCTGTGAGTTCCTCTAGGTCCCGCATGTGGAAAATGAGGCGGCCGACATGCTCGCCAAGATCGCCTCGTCCCGGCAGTCCATCCCGTCCGGCGTCTCCCTCGAGCACCTGCACAAGCTGTCCGTCCAGCCGTCTGCGGACTCCGAGTCCATCTACGTCCCGGACGGCCCGGCCGTGCCTCAACCTGGCCCGGGGGCTGCTCAACCCGGCCTGGGGGCCGCAACCATCAACCCGGCTGCCAGCGTTCCTGACCCGGGGGCTGCTGAACCCGTCTCAGGGGCTGCCACCCCAGAACCCGCCATGGTGGTCATCTTCGCCATGATGACGGCGCTATCGTGGGCCCTGCCCATCTCAGAGTTTCTGGAGAACGGGGTCCTCCCCATGGACGAGACTGAAGCCCGACAAGTGCAGCACCGAGAGTCCGCCTACAGCATCATCAACGTGCTCGTCAAACGCAGCTCCACCGGCGTGTTCCAGCGCTGCGTCGAGCAAGACAAGGGCATCGAGATCCTCCTCGACATACACCAGGGCGAGTGCGGGCACCACGCCGCCTCGCGGTCCCTGGTTGCCAAGGCCTTCCGCCATGGTTTCTACTGGCCCACGGCCCTCGAAGACGCCGAGTCACTCGTCCTCAAGTGCGAGGGATGCCAGCGCTTCAGCAAGCGCAGCCACCAGCCCACGTCGGCACTTCGGACCATCCCGATCGCCTGGCCCTTTGCAGTCTGGGGACTCGACATGGTGGGGCCCTTCAAGACCGCTCGAGGCGGCATGACGCATTTGCTGGTGGTGGTGGACAAGTTCACCTACTGGATCAAAGCAAGGCCAATCAAGAAGCTCGACGTGTCGACGACCGTCCGGTTCATCAAAGACACCGCGGTACGTTATGGCATGCCAAACAGCATCATCACACACAACGACACCAACTTCGCCAAGGGCGCGCTCGTGCAGTACTGCTCCGTCTCCAGCATCCGCCTTGACCTGGCTTCCATTGCACACCCGCAGTCCAACGGCCAGGTCGAGCGGGCCAACGGCTTCATCTTATCTGGCATCAAGCCGCAGCTCATCGAGCCGCTCATCCATTCGCCCGGCAGCTGGCTCGACGAGCTGCTGGCCGTCCTCTGGAGTCTCCGAACAATGCCAAACCGGTCGACCGGGTTCACCCCGTTCTTCCTCGTCTACGGAGCAGAAGCCATCATCCCGACCGACGTCGAGTTCGACTCGCCGCGCGTCACGATGTACGCTAAAGCCGAAGCCAAAGAAGCCCGCGAAGATGGCGTTGATCTGCTTGAAGAAGCACGTCTCCTAGCGCACAGTCACTCAGCCATCTACCAGCAAGGCCTGAGGCACTACCACAGCAAGAAGATCAAGCCCCTCACTTTTCGGGAGGGAGACCTTGTCCTCCGACTCGTCCCAGAGTAGACCGGCCAACACAAGTTGTTCTCCCCATGGGAGGGCCCCTTCATCGTCAGCAAAGCTTTATGCGATCGCAACGCCTACTACGTCATCGATGCCCGCAAGTCAAACAAGCGCAAGAGGGACACCGTCGGCGAAGAAACAACCCGGCCGTGGAACGCAGAAATCCTCCGGCCGTTTTACAGTTAGCCGTGTGTACGTATGTATCGCTGCCTTTTGTAGTCATCTGAAAACTATGGAGTCCCCGAACGACGCTCGGGGGCTGCCCTTTCCGACCAAGCTAATGTGTCTCCTGCATTCGTGCATTATTTACCTCTTTATCAAACCCGGCCACCGGTCCGACTCGCTCGACCCGGGGGCTCGGGGCTGGCCGGCTTGGTCACTACCCGTCGCCTTACTTAGCGGTTCCTGACGCATTGGGATCGTCGTGGCCTTCCACTTGGCCCTAAGCCATAGAACCGGCTTCGGCTGTCGGCTGGCAAGCGCACAAGGCCAGAGCACCAGCACGCCACGAACATTAAGTCAAGGACCGCGGGGTTACCCAACCCGGCCATGCCACTTTAAGTTACCGCACGACCGACCACTCGCCAACCGGCCCAGTGGGTGTTTCGCTCGCGCTCAACGTTTCGAATGCCTGAGTACTGCGTGCTCCTCTCGAAGGCCAAACCCCTTGTCACGGACTGGGGCCCCGGCCGTCAGACTCGCGTGAGGGGGGGGGGAGCCCAAGAGGGGAAGGTCGCAAGAAAACGGCTCAAAAGACCAAAAGCAAAAGCACAGGCATCCACGAGATTCATACATACCGCCGGGTTGATCGACCTGGACCCGCCACTTTAAATTACCGCACGACCATCTACTCGCCAAACCGGCTTCGCCGGATTGCCGCCAGCCAGCCCAGTGGGTGTTTCGCTCGCGCTCAACGTTTCAACAGCCTAAATACTGCGCGCTCCTCTCAAAGGCTGAAGTCCTTGTCATGGACCAGAGCCTCGACCGTCAAACTCGCGGGTGGGAGGCCCGAGAGGGGAAAATCGCAAGAACACGGCTCAAAATACAATAAGCAAGAGCGCAAACATTCACGAAATTTATAGTGTTCAAATTTAAACAGGCCCAAGGCCAGAATTCATTACACCCGAATACCCCCAGTGGGACCTGCTACCTAATAGAAATTTTTACTAAGTTAAAAACAGGCAGCCTCAGGCATCTCCCTCGGTGGCCTCCGGGTACGCCGAGGTGTCGGTGTCTCCCTCCTCGGCGTCCGCGTCACGGTAGATGTCCGTCTCCTCGGGGCTGCCCTCCGGTCATCCAGAAGCAGGCCGTAGTCGTCAGCAGGCCTGACTCCGCCATCCTTCGCCCGCTCCGGCCGGAACTCATCATGGAAGGCGAACCCGGTGATGTAGCTGGCCCGAGCAGCGCTCCGCCGGCCTCCGCCTGCAGCTGGTTCTTCGAGCTGGCTCGCTGGCCCATCAACGCGTCCAGCGACACGTCCGGATGCCAGGACATTGCAAACCTGAGCGCCATCTCGGCGCCGGCACGAGCGGCAGAAACGCGTCAGTCATGGAGCCGATCCGGCCCCGCCTCCAACCACAGCGCCAGCTGCGTGAAGCTGCTTGCCGCAACGAAACCCGGCCACAGGGCCGCCGTCATCACCATGCCAGCCTCAGAGAGCCGCCCCATCTTCTCGCTCAATACTTACAGACGAGCCTCGGCGGAGGTCACGATCTCCGGGAAGGTCCAGGCCACCTGCGGATCAGTCCCGGAGCCGACGACCCCCTGCGGGTCGCGCTGAAAGCGAACAACCTCCTCCGCCAGCTGGCGCATCTCCGGGAAGGCCCCTGTCAAGAAGAAAAGTAAGTCAGAAGAAAGTCACCAAGGACAAGAAGCCGGGGTCCCAGCCCGGCAAAACCCAAGGAAAGCACTTACTAGAGAAGGACTCTTCTAGGTGCCGCGCTTCGAGCAACGTACCGCGCCGCTCCCGGGTGATGGTGCGGTCACGCTCCTGGAGCGTCTTCTCCAGATTGGCGACCTTGGCAAGGGCCACCTTCAGCTCGGCTTCCTTGTCCTCGGCTGACTTCTCGGCCTCCTCGCGGCGATGGGTTTCCCCCTGACGGGTCTCCTCCGTCGCGGCCACCAGCGCCTTCAAGCGCTCCACCTCGGCCTGGAGCTGACCCTTGTCATCGGCCAGCTTGCCGCATTGCTGGTCCGCCTCGGCAAGAGCCTGCGGCGCATCCACGACCTTGGTGGCTTCCGCCTTGAGGTGTTCCACCTCGGCCTCAAGACGGCCCTTGTCGCCCACCAGCTGCTCCCGCAGCCGGCTGGCTTCATCGAGCGTCTGCTGGGCTCCCGTCCCCTCCGCCCTCGCCTTCGCGGCGTCAGCAACGAGCCGGTCGGAGTGGAAGCCCGCCCGAATCAGCCGGGTCCTCTAGGACAGCACCTCGGCTGCAGAAGGAAGATTCATAAACAAAGTACTATTTTAAGATTCGACCCAACTGCTACACAGTTGTCACGAATCTCGGGGGCTACACCTAGTGGGTGCGCTAGCGTGCCCCCACTAAAAAAGAGCACGCCAAAAGAATACCTGTCGTGGCGCAGAGCTCCTCCTCCTTGGCGGCGAGCTGCTCGTTGAGCTGTCGGTGTGTCTCCAGGAACCGGTTGAAGATGCTGACCCGGTAGGAGTCCAGTTGCTGCAGATGGCAGCGATCAACACAAGACATCAATTTAAGATTCGACCCAACTGCTACGCAGTTGGCCCGAATCTTGGGGGCTACACCCAGTGGGTGCGCTAGCGCGCCCCCACAAAGAATAAACAGACAAGGAAGAACTTATGAGCACGGCGCGCTCCAACTCCCGCGTCTGCTCCAGCTTGGCCTCGGCGAAGGCCTGGATCCGGTCCGTCCGCCCTCGCAGGCGCCGGGTCACGGCGGTCATCGCCCTCCTCCTGGGTCAGAGGCCCGAAGAAGACCTCGCTGGTCCCACTCCATGCCGTCTGCGACCCGACGGCTCGGCGACCCCCTGGCCTGAGCACCAGGGCGCGCTCTCCGCTGGCCGCCTCCCCTGCAGCCGGCGCCTTCTCCCGCACCCTTTCCGGCGCCATCACTGGTTCGATGGCCGGAGTGGCCTGCGGCTCCACCACCAGCGGCGCCTCGCTCGTCGTCGCCGTCCACGGCGCCTCCTCCAAGACGGCGTCACCACCGCCTCCGTTGGCCCCCGCCCGCTCAACCACGTTGGTCCGCGGCAGGGTGTCATCGCTGATGACCACGACCTCCCGCTCGAGGTCCATCACATCTGCACGACCGCCTTGGCCGTGCTCCCCCTCCAGCGACGGCACGAAGACCGTCGCCACCGCCATCGTCCCTACCAGCATCTCCGGCCACGCCGGCTCTTCGCCGGCTCGCGCCCACATTGCCTCAGCGTTGACCCAGGCCTGGGTCGACGCAGTGTCCAACTCCGCCTCGTCCCGATTCCGGTCCCGTGAGGCCAGGCCTTTGGCGTCGGCCGGGTCCAGACCAAGATCCGCCCGCTCCTCCTCCTCGTCTCGGTCGACGGTTCCGGACCGGGTCCTCCAGAACGTGGTGCCCTCATTGGACGCTGCGTCCGTTGTTGCCAGCGCCAACAAGATCGGTGACCAGAAACCCAAGATAGAGTAAATATGCAAGAGCCAAGCAGAGCCGCTCGGCCACTCGGTTCAAGCAAGAAAGGAACTCACCCCGGCACCACCAGAACGGTGGGCCTCACCACCCTCTCCTGCAGAACGCCGCGCCTCCTCTTGGCGGGCGGCTTCTCGCCCCCGGCCGGGTTCACCGCGCGTTCACGGTCGGGGCCCGCGGCGCGACGTTGTCCTTCCCGTGTGGTCGGCTCGCCGCCGGCGCCCCCGAGACGATTCGGCTCCGGCACCGCCGCCGCCTCCTCCGCCTGGCACCACTACAACAGCAACCCGCGTCAGCACCCCCAAGACCATCCCGCAACCGCTGACTCAAGAAGTGAAGACAAATTTACCCGCTCGGCGCCCTACGCCTGCGTCGGCGGTCGTCCCCTCCCCTCCGCCGTGGGCCTTCGGCTCCTCCAAGGCAACGTGCACCACCTGCGTCCGTGCCCGGTTGTAAGGATGCCGGATGGCGTTCAAAAGCACCTCCCATGTCGCGTCGGGGTGAATAAGAAGATGGCCGGCAGCAAAATATGGAGACCAGGGACTCACCACGGGCACCGGGTTCACCTGGATGTACGGAGCTTTCCTGAACCCCCAATCGTCCCGCAGGTTGGCCTTGGATATGTCGTTGACCCGGCGCGCGACCTGGTCCGCCCCCAGCCACAAGTTCGACATGTGGTTGGGGTCCTGAAGGCCGGTCATCTGACCGATGAGACGGGTGCGCTGTTGATGTGGCAGCACTCGACGGACGATGAAGGCGGTGATGAGGTCGGTGCCGGTGAGCCCTTCCCGCTCCTTCATCATCGACACCCGCTCGCACAGGTTGAGCACCTCCTGCGACGGATGCTTGGGGTAATAACCCCAATTCTGCTTCGCCCACGGCGGCGAGTTGACGAACGTCGGCAAGTTGATGCGGTCCGCACCGAGATTGCGGACGTAGAAGAAGGAATTCTGCCATTTCTTGGCAGAATCCTCCAGTGGCATCTTGGGGCAGTCAGCGCCCGACCACTTGGAGATGATGGCGGCCCCGCAGTCGGACATCTCTCCGGCCCTCGGCCCCTGCTGCTTCAAAGAAAAGAAGCGTACCCAGAGGTCGATCGATGACTCAACCCCGATGTACCCCTCGCAAAGGGTGACAAAGCCCGAAAGCTGCACGATTGCGCCGACTCCAAGATGATGGGGCTGGAGCCCAAAGAACTCCATGAAGTCGCGGAAGAAGGTGCTCGTGGGAAGCCCGACCCATGCTTGAAGTGCGGGAAGAAGACCACGCGCTCCATGCCCTCGGGCCGCAGCTCCCGCTCGCCTTGCGGCAGACGCGCGGCGACCTCCGTCTCCCACGGCAGGTGCCTGGTGGTGCGTAGATAGGCGATCTCATCGAGAGTGACAGTCGAGCTCATCCACGAGCCCGACGGCGGCGCCATCGACAAAGGTGATGAAGACGAAGAAAAGAGAAGAAGAAGGGCGATGAAGCTCTGTTCAAGGCAACGAGCGTCGCAGTGCGCGACGGTCACAAGGAGCAGAGGCAAGAAGAAGAAGAGGCGGGGGAGTGCGAGCGAGAATGGGTTTCCGCTGCCCCCCTCCTCCCAATTTATAACCCACGGTTCGAACGTGGGGAAGTGGGATCATTTGCGCTTGCCTGTCCCACTTCCCCGCTGCGCACGTACGCGCGCAATAACTGTGTAGAGAATGGCAACCGACCCGCAGAAGCCGCAATAAATCCACGTGCGTGGGCCGAGGGCGCGCAGCGGCGGGCCCCAGCACGTCGCCCCGTCCTATCGCGCGTGTGGCCTGTCAGGCCCTTCCGGCTCCCGGGCGCCACATGGCGCCCGCGCGAAGCCCAAAAGACTGCCTCATGATTCGACGGACTCTTCGGTGTCCCGCCCCTGCCGGGATGCCGCGATCCGGCTTCCGGAAGGCGGCACACAATGGGTGTTGCCGGAACCGGCGGTCGCAAAATTCGCCTTCTCATGGGGGAAAACTGCGAAGGCCCTCCCATCTGAAGACGGCGGGCCTTCACAGCTTCAGGGACTACTGTCGGGGGGATGAACCCCAGGTAGGCAACGGAACCCGGATCCTTTTCAAAAACGACGGGGCCAGCCATGCCCCGCAAGCAAGCTCACGCTTGGCCGGGTCGCTCGACCCGGCGAAGCCCCTTCACCCGGCCAAATTCCTCAACCCGGCCCCAACGGCCGGCGCAAGGCAGCCGAACCCGGCGCACCAAGACTTCTCCAACAAGCCAGCTTCCCTTTGGCGTGTTCCCCAACCCGGCCACGGGTCAGCTCCCATACCATCTAGGCCGTATGATAGGACGAGTCTTCACTCAGAGATGAGCAAGGCAACAGTGCCCGCCCTTGCCTCTAGTCAGCCAGGCATGGCAACAGTGCCCTACCTACACGCTGACCAGGGCTGGCGTGGCTACAGTGCGCCCGTCGTCACTGCTGACGCGAGCAAGCGGCGACCTGACAGAGCGCCCCTGTAGCGGACTCAACCCGGCCACTCCCTCAGGAGCGACAAGACGACCAACAGTGCCCCTACCCCCAGCGGGTCCCGCACCCGGAGAACCCAGCGAGCCTTAACACCCGACGGGTCCCAGCCCCGGCTTCATGGACGATGACAACCCAGCCCCACGGCCTTGTAACATTACCATTGTACCCCTATGGGTTGCCCTATAAAACCCCCCAGGAGCCCTCATGCATACGGGCAAACACAGAGAAACTGATCAGTAGAACACACGCACACACACACACTCAAGGAGAGGGAGCAGCCTAAGCCTTGGCACGGCTTCCTTCTTCCTCCATACAGCTCTAGGACCAACTCTGTACTGATACATATAACCTACACTCGACAGGACTAGGGGTGTTATCTCTCCGGAGAGCCCCGAACCTGGGTATGTCTTGCGTCCCGCGCTCGCTCATGCCGACCTCGCCTCTGGAGCCCACCAGTGCCCTCGAGCCTCCTCCTATCTTTAGCCATCCCTTGGCATCTGCCGTGCGCCCACTGGGTACCTTCGTCTCCACATCGCCTCGACGAATCTCCGATGGAGTTATGTGTCTTGCTGGACTCGCAACAAGACATCAATTGGGAAGAAATCACTCCAGCTGTTCCATGTTATGGGCACTGAGAATGCACCTTTCCTTGAGAGATTGCTTGTATCTGATCTAGAAGGTCCAACAAAAAAAGGGTCATTGACGCGCCGAAATTGACAGCGTTGGTGTACTCGTCTGCCAAGTTCTCCGAACTCTTTATTGGAACCGTAATCGTTCAGGTACAACACTCATCTTCTTCTCTGTCTTCTTGAAATTCACATTTTTAAATTTCTTCTTGATGTATTTACGACTGTCATCTAGAAAATGATTCCCACAAGCTTGACCCAGTCTATGCGCATAGTGAAGATCTTGGCAATAAAATCTATCGGCCCAATCTGGATGAAGTTGTTGGATTCCTTACATGCTTTCCGTGCACGGAGAAGCTACTCATCAAGGTGAAACTTCTTTCCTATTAGTAAACGGTAATGACAATGTAGCCCTTCTTTTGCAATTTTCCCAAATTACGATGACAAGTGTAGTCTTCAAAACTGCATCTACGCACTGCACCGAAAGAAATGTTTTTAGTATTTTTTCTCACGTGATCACCTGCATCTTTTTTTGTTGTACTACTATAGTAGCCTAGGCTAGTCATAGTGGCAAGTAACTTAGACTAGTAACCCTATGGTTACCTAAGAGCAAGTACTACCTCCGTCCTGGTTTACTCTTCCTATTTTGTAGTATCAAAATTTGACCATTGATTTAATTGACAGAATGTTAATGCATGTCACTCAAAATTATATTGTTGGATTCGTATTTGAACATAATTTAAAATGGTATAATTTTTGGTGACATGCATTGGCATTTTCTTAGGTAAATCTATGGTCAAAATTTTACACTAAATACGAGGTAGTACAAAAGGGCTATAACGGCCCTCCACTATGTAGGCCAAAACACGTGCCAAATTCACTTGTGATGCATTTGGCATCGATGCCCCTCCATTCTCACCCAGTGCCCCAATCTGGATCACCTACTTTGCTCTGGTGCCAAATTAACTCACGCAATGAAAAAATACTTGCGTGGGAGAGAGAGAGAGGATTGAGGCAAGAAAGAAACACTTTTTGGGAGAGTGAGAGGCTGGTGTAGTTGGTTTGATTGATTTGTTTATACATGTGGGTTTGTGTGCACAGCGGTGCCAACTCTCTCACATCGCTAGAGCGGTGCCAAAATCTTTTGATTTGACATCGCTGCATATTATGTGGCATACTTTTGAGAAATATGGCATCAGCCACATAGTGGAAGGCAACAAATGCCCAAGCTCTTCACGTGCTCCTAGGTAAATGAGAGGAAAGAGAGAGAGAGTGAAAAAATATCACTAGCCAGCCAACCCTATCGTATGAGCAAATGAAATTGGTACCTCTTGATGACATGGCAATCTTATACAGCCAGCTACTCTAATATGTTCTCTTCTTTTGCAGATAAAAAAAGACCCGAAAGTGAAAAATGTGCTGCACTATAACAATCTCATCGAATGCCTTGATCTCCATCTTACAGAAATTGATTTGATCGACTACCGAGGCAGCACATCTGAGATTAAATTGGCCAGGTTCTTTGTTCTGGAGGCAGGTCTGCTCAAGGTAATGAGGTTTGGCGTTCTCTGGCGCAACAATGTATGGCGTGCGGATCACCGCAAGCGTCTAAGCCTAAATGACAAAGTCTCCGCAGAAGCTGAATTTGTTTTTGAAACACCAAGTGGCCAGAGACTCAAAAATTTATTTTCCCATTAGTGAATTGTCAGGGCGGTGAATTTTAGTTTGAATGATAATGCTACATCCACCTAAAGTAATGAAAGTTCTTACGTAAACTTCCTGGTAATTCCCTCTTCCTAGTTGAAACATTACTCCTAACATTTGTAATATCAATTTGAAACTTGTAATATTGCCGTGTCCTATTCCTGCGTTTTCAAAATCCCGCGAATCAAAGAGATCCTGAGTTGGTGATGATGTTGTGCCTGCCAACTTTCACCAATAGTCGTCGGATCTAGATCTGACGCATACAAACCAAACTTCTGTAGTTTTGCAAAAAGATGCCCGCACTTGTTCCCTATTTACAAACAACTCCTTGTCTTTCACAATCAGCCTTATCTCCTCCTCACCACATCTAGAAGGCCATGGAAAAATCTGGCGCAATGGCCGCTGCCGGCGCCGTCCACCCCTAATCTTGGTGTTCCGTGCAATGCACGGGCATCTACACACGGGAAATTATGTCGAACACGGCTAATTGTAAGTAGGCTAGGTCTACAGCCATGATGATAGTGACTGCAGATGGTGAGGCTGACTTTGGTATGCCGAACACGGCGCCCACACTCAGGTGTCATCTCCGGCAGAGGGTCTTGTCACTTCACTGTGAGGAGCATCACGTAATAATTTGACCAACGGGTAGTACAGTACTACTACATTGGTAGTACTACTACATTGGTAGTACTACTACTAGTACTAGCACCACCGTCTGGATTTAGTAGTACTACCACGTCCTTCTGGATTTAGTATTTGACTAGCAATATCTAGTAATGCATGTCAAAAAAATACTACTCCCTCTGTAAATAAATACATGGTGTATTGTTTTATTCCTTCCAGTAGATGGCTCAAATATGAAGTCTCATCAATAAGACTACTATTGTAATCATCGAGCGCTCAGCTTGGTAAGCTACCAACAAAAAATTGCAATCAAAGACTACTATTGTACTCCCTCTGTACTGGTGCATTAGTCAGGTTATGAAAACCAAATAGTAATCCCAAAACCTATATGTAACACCCCAGATGTAACTTTCCATATTTGTAACTCCAACTCTTGCCATTTTCGGTTATGTGTTATGATATTCCCTTCGTGGTCGGGTTTAGTTTGTCGTTTTGCATTTTGTTCATGCCATGCATCCCTTATCATGTCATCATGTGCATTGCATTTGCATACGTGTTCGTCTCTTGCATCCGAGCATTTTCCCTGTTGTCTGCTTTGCAATCCGGCGCTCCCATCTCCTCCGGCGCACCCCTCTTGTTTTCTTTCATGAGCGGGTGTCAAACATTCTTGGAATGGACCGAGGCTTGTCAAGTGGCCTTGGTATACCACCGGTCAAGTTTCGTTCCATTTGGAGGTCGTTTGGTACTCCAACGGTTAACCGGGTAACGCAAAGTCCATTTGTGTGTGCAGAAAAAACCCCTCGCTAAACAGCCCAAAACCCACCAAACTCTCTTCCATGCTCTAGGTCGTTCGATCATGATCGTGTGGGCGAAAACCGCACCTCATTTGGACTCTCCTAGCTCCCTCTACCTATATATTTGCATCTCTCCCGAAATCCTCCCGCAGTCCAAACCCTAGAAAAATCTCATCCCGTCGCCGCCGGACGAAGCTGCCGCCGCCCCGCGGCCAATCCAGCGCTGCCACGTGGCCCGGCCACCGCCCATACGCCGCGGCCCGCCGAAGCCCGTGGCCGGCCCTCCTGGCCCGCGCGCCCGGCGCCCTCCTCCTCCACGCCCGCGGCTGCCCTCGCCGCCCCCGCGCCGCCGTGGCTCCCCGCCGCCGACCTCGTCGCCGACCGCCGCCGCCGCGTCGCCTCCTCCCGCACGCCGCCGCCTCCTCCGCCGTCGTCCCCGACGCCCCCTCTCCCTCCGACGCCGGCTCCTTCCTCGCCGTCCTCTCCCTCGCCGGCGTCCCCGTCCAGCAGCTCCGGCGAGCTCGCGGCCGTCTGCTCCAGATCCGATCGAGGAGAATCTCGCGTTGACTTTTCCCCCTCTCCCGTTTTCTCCAAGTCCTAGAATTTTGACAATATGTGCACCTGTTCAATGCATCATAACTCTCTACATATAGCTCCGTTTCGTGCGTGTAATATATTGAATTGTTCGTCTCGTGATGCTCTACATTTTGTTCAATTGCACCATGTTCATTAGAGTTCATTTTTATGTCCAAATCTCTGGTGCAAGAGTGCTACTTGCTGTTAACTGCTGTTACTTAGCAGTACTTGGAGATTTGTTATTTTTGTTGCATTTAATCTGTGCATCTTATGGCTATGAGCTCTACATGTGTTTTGTTGTATGCCATGCCGCCTTTACAGAGATGTATGCCATGTATTTTTGTGATCTCTGTGGTGACTAGCACAAGCATGCAAACTAGGCTCCGTAATGTTTCTGATTTCAGGGACTTAGTAATTTCTCTAAGTCTTTGTCTGCTGTACCGTAATGTTTCTGATTTCAGGGACTTAGTAATTTCTCTAAGTCTTTGTCTGCTGTTATTTTGTTGCCATGTAAACTTGATGCTACAGAGAGATCCATGCATATTTTGGAGATGTTCAGTAAGGATGTTTTGTAGCTATTGTTGTAATGGATCCATTCCTGCCCTTGTTTGCATTTATGGAGTGACATAGCATGACTCAATATTGCTCTACTTGTGCTATAAAATATTTCTGGCAGATTGTTTACGTGTTATTCAATTTTGCCAAGCTTGTTGTAGTTGTCTCATACATGCTATGTATTTGCTCTTGCCATGGATAGCTTCATAAACATGCCATCGTGCTGTAGGTATGCTTGTTTTGTCATGCATTGCTTTGTGGTGAGTGCATCAAGCTCACCAAGATACCTTCATATTATTGTTTCTGCCATGCTCTGTTTTTCGGCCAAGTCTGAAACCTGTTAATGAAACTTGCTATGTTTACATGGTTGCCATCATATCTTCTGGTCCTTTTTGGCTTATGGTCACTCAGGGACTTTTTGTCATATGCATTTAGTAGAATACTGCCATGCCTTGTTTTGCTATGTTAAGTTCTTGTAGCATGTTGATTGCGTGCTCTGAATATTGCTACCTGATGCTGTTTCAGGCATGTCCAGTAATTTCACCAAGTCTGTGAACCTGATTTCTTTTGCACTTTTGCCATGCTCGTTTGAGCTTGTTATGTTGTGATCTAGCCATAGCTCAGTGTTCATATTTTGTCAAACATCTCCTGTAGATTACTGTCATATGCTTTGTTGCTATGTTGGAGTGCTGTAGCATTGTTACTTGTTGCATTCTAAGTGCTATCATGTTGTTAATCGCAGATTCATGTCATTCTTGTTTTGCTTGCCATTTGCAAACCGTGCGTCCGTTTCCTGTGATCTTTATATCGATTTCGACTGAAATCATCTCATCTTTCCAGTGGCATACTAGGTTTGCCAAGTTACTGCTTTGTTCATCATTTTCCTCCCGGAGCACGCATACGCATCGCATATCATATCTTGCATATCATTCATGTATTGCATCATATTGCTTGTGCATTTCCCGTGATTGATTGTGGTTCCATTGCTTGTGTTCTTGTCTTGGGTAGATCCGGGAGACGAGTTCGTGAACGAGGAACCTGTTGAGTACGCTTACGAGGATCAAGCGTTCGACAACTCTGAGAACCTTGCAGGCAAGATGACCATACCCTCGAAATCACTTCTATCTTTGCTTTGCTAGTTGTTCGTTCTGTTTCCATGCTCCGCTACCTACCACTTGCTATATCATGTCTCCCATATTGCCATGTCAGCCTCTAACCATCCTTTTCCTAGCAAACCGTTGTTTGGCTTAGTTACCGCTTTTGCTCAGCCCTTCTTATAGCGTTGCTAGTTGCAGGTGAAGATAAAGTTGGTTCCATGTTGGAACATGGATATTTTGGGATATCACAATATCTCTTATTATTTTAATGCATCTATATATTTTGGTAAAGGGTGGAAGGCTCGGCCTTATGCCTGGTGTTTTGTTCCACTCTTGCCGCCCTAGTTTCCGTCATACCGGTATTATGTTCCTTGAGTTTGCGTTCCTTACGCGGTTGGGTGATTTATGGGACCCCCTTGACAGTTCGCCTTGAATAAAACTCCTCCAGCAAGGCCCAACCTTGGTTTTACCATTTTCCACCTAAGCCTTTTTCCCCCGGGTTTTCTAGAGCCCGAGGGTCATCTTTATTTTAAACCCCCGGGCCAGTGTTCCTCTGAGTGCTGGTCCAAACTAGAGCCCTTTGCAGCGCCACCTTGGGGAAACTCGAGGATTGGTTTTAGTTGTAAGGACTGCTCATCTGGTGTGCCCTGAGAACGAGATATGTGCAGCTCCTATCGGGATTTTTCGGCACATTCGGGCGGCTTTGCTGGTCTTGTTTTACCATTGTCGAAATGTCTTGTAAACCGGGATTCCGAGACTGATCGGGTCTTCCTGGGAGAAGGTTTATCCTTCGTTGACCGTGAGAGCTTATGATGGGCTAAGTTGGGACACCCCTGTAGGGTAATATCTTTCGAAAGCCGTGCCCGCGGTTATGAGGCATATGAGAATTTGTTAATGTCCGGTTGTAGAGAACTTGTCACTTGACTTAATTAAAATACATCAACCGTGTGTGTAGCCGTGATGGTCTCTTCTCGGCGGAGTCCGGGAATTGAACACGGTTTGAGTTATGTATGACGTAAGTAGGAGTTCAGGATCACTTCTTGGTCATTACTAGTTGACGACCGTTCCGTTGCTTCTCTTCTCGCTCTCTTTTGCGTATGTTAGCCACCATATATGCTTAGTGCATGCTGCAGTTCCACCTCATTACACCATCCTTTCCTATAAGCTTAAATAGTCTTGATCTCGCGGGTGTGAGATTGCTGAGTCCTCGTGACTCACAGATTCTACCGAACAGTTGCAGGTGCCGACGATGCCAGTGCAGTTGATGAGATCGACCTCAAGTGGGAGCTCGATGAGGAACGTGGTCGTTACTATGTGTCTTTTCCTGATGATTAGTAGTGGAGCCCAGTTGGGACGACCGGGGATCTAGCATTTGGGGTTATCTTACTTTCATTTGGATCTTGACCGTAGTCGGTCTATGTGTGTATTTTGGATGATGTATGAATTATATTTATGTATTGTGTGAAGTGGCGATTGTAAGCCAACTCTTTATCCCATTCTTGTTCATTACATGGGATTGTGTGAAGATGACCCTTCTTGCGACAAAACCACAATGCGGTTATGCCTCTAAGTTGTGCCTCGACACGTGGGAGATATAGCCGCATCGTGGGCGTTACACTATAGGCGCGGTGCATTAACTACCCACCTCATTCCCTATTTTTTGCCACAAAAAAAGAAATGACCCAATAAGAGGCGTGGGGTGCGTATGCATTCAATGACTTGAGACTACTTAGCACAACATTTTTGGTTACATGCATTAACATTTGATTAGTTAAATCAAAGGTCAAAACTAAGCGCAAAGTGCAAAGGGGACCAATAAACCAGTAAATATCAAAGTTCCCTCGTTTGGCCCCAACTAGAGGTCCGGTGAGATGACTATTCTGCACCGGCACGGTGGGGGCACAGATTCATTGACTTAGTGCACCTGCCTTTGGGTGTATCACAGGTGGGCCCAACAGGTGGCTGGCCCACCTGTCATACAGCCAAAGGCAGGTGCAGTTAAGGCACCGGAGCTCAATCCCATAGAGGGAGTGCCGAGGAGTAGATGGCCAACACACACGTGAATGCAAGGCAGTCTGCACTTCTCATATAAAAGCTCCCTACCAGTCCAATCTATGAAATCCTACGCACCAATGCACCCTAACCAAGGGCAAGAGTGATCACTCCAATCGCAAGATCAGTTCACTAGAAGATAGACCCATGGAGGCGATGAGCGCGAGCATCAGCCGGTTGTGCCAAATGGTCCACGACGCCGGCCTGCGGCCCGGCACCGAGGAACGTCTCCAGGTTGTGCTTGAGGCCGCCAGGTGATACGTCTCCAACGTATCTATAATTTTTGACTGTTCCATGCTGTTATATTATCAACCTTGAATGTTTTATAATCATTTTATAGTCATTTAATATCATTTTTTGGTACTAACCTATTGACATAGTGCCATGTGCTAGTTGTTGTTTTTTGCATGTTTTTTACATCGCAGGAAATCAATACCAAATGGAGTCCAAATGCAGCGAAACTTTTTGTGAATTTTTTTTGGACCATAAGACAACCAATGGGCCGAAAAAGCACCTGGGGGCTGCTCCGAGGGGAGCACAACCCACCCGGGCATGCCTGGAGGCCCAGGCGCGCCCTGGTGGGTTGTGCCCACCTCTGGTGCCCCCCGGACCGCCTCTTTACTCTATAAATACCCAAATATTCCAGAAATCCTAGGGGAGTCGACGAAAATCAATTCCAGCCGCTGTAGAGTCCAGAACCACCAGACCCAATCTAGAAACCATCACGGAGGGGTTCACCACTTCCATTGGTGCCTCTCCGATGATGCGTGAGTAGTTCTTTGTAGACCTTCGGGTCCGTAGTTAGTAGCTAGATGGCTTCCTCTCTCTCTCTCGTTTGATTCTCAATACAATGGTCTCTTGGAGATCCATATGATGTAACTCTTTTTGCGGTGTGTTTGTTGGGATCGGATGAACTTTGAGTTTATGATCAGATTATCTTTTTATCCATGAAAGTTATTTGAGTTTCTTTGATCTCTTATATGCATGATTGCTTATAGCCTCATATTTCTTCTCCAATATTTGTGTTTTGTTTGGCCAACTTGATCTATTTATCTTGCAATGGGAAGAGGTGCTTTGTAGTGGATTCGATCTTACGGTGCTTGATCCCAGTGACAGAAGGGGAACGAACAAGTATGTATCGTTGCTACTAAGGATAAAATGATGGGGTCTATTTCTACATAAATAGATCTTGTCTACATCATGTCATCGTTCTTATTGCATTACTCCGTTTCTCCATGAACTTAATACACTAGATGCATGCTGGATAGCGGTCGATGTATGGAGTAATAGTAGTAGATGCAGGCAGGAGTGGGTCTACTAATCTTGGACATGATGCCTATATAATGATCATTGCCTGGATATCGTCATGATTATTTGAAGTTCTATCAACTGCCCGACAGTAATTTGTTTACCCACCGTTTGCTATTTTTCTCGAGAGAAGCCACTAGTGAAACCTACGGCCCCTGGGTCTCTTTCTCATATTATTTGCCTTTGCGATCTATTTTTATTTGCCTTTTATTTTCAGATCTATTAAACCAAAAATACCTTGCTGCAATTTATTCTTATTTATTTTATTTGGCGTTAGATCTATCAATCTACTACAATTTATTCACGTCCGTTTGCCAATTTCGGGCGCCGTTACCCGAAAGGGATTGACAACCCCTTTAATACGTCGGGTTGCGAGTATTTGTTATTTGTGTGCAGGTGCCATTTACGTATTGTTGCTTGGTTCTCCTACTGGTTCGATAACCTTGGTTTCATCACTGAGGGAAAATACCTACCGTCGATGTGCTGCATGATCCCTTCCTCTATGGGGAAATACCGACGTAGCTTCAAGCCGCATCACCAGGGCGAGAGGCCGCTTGGACGACAGCTTTGTCTCTTTGTTCGACGAGGTCCTCATCGACTTTCTCGACAAGTTCACCGTCGTCAAGAAGCTCACAGACGACCTTGACATACGCCTCCAGCCCACGCGCCCAGGATCTGCGATGCCCACCACCCTCAATGGCCTCTATGGTGAAAACCTCTTCGACGCACTGGTGGCCCTGCGAGTGCCCGTCGTCGCGCCAAAGAATGTCCACCTCGAGGTCGCGCTCGCCACGGAGCGCCTGGCGTAGCAAGACACCATCGACATAATCACCCACGTCTATGTGTAAACCGTCCACAAGGACTACTATGTGCAAGAGGAGGACGATAGGTCACTGGCCTTCTTGGACCGCAGGGCGACCTTGGACGGCATTATTCAGAAGCACGTTGAGCTCGCCACCAATGCCGTTGCTCCTCACACATCGGTTGGTGACCCGACGCACTAGGGCGTGAGGGTGTCATTGATGGATCCGTATGTATCCTTATCTTTCTGTCAAATCCATCTAGTGGTATATGGTACTACTAGTAATTATCTTACCTTTCGCATCAACTCATAATTTTCGTACGTACTCCATGCATGAACCGCGCCAAAACCAAACTTCTCATTACTCTAGGGAAAATCGTTATTTCTATCTATCGGTCGTGCCATGGAGCAGAATCAAATTTTACAAGTTACAAGTTCAAAAGGAAAAGCCTGCCGTGTTCGCGTCGCACCCCCACGCACACAGTTGGTTCGGCACGCCGCTCAAGGGGGAATGCGTGTTGTGTTGCATTTTCACTTACAAGTGGGACTGCAGTTCAGCAAACCGCCACCCCGCCCACCACGCGATGCCTGAGGAAACAGGAGGGAGAAGAGATGGTTGTAGCACGGACTCCAAGAAAATTGGTGTCAGATGGGACTCGTGTGGGTGGCGTGTGCCATACTGCTAGACGTGAATGCTAGTTATGCCCCATGCCACCCCACTATCTCGAGCCTACATCGAGGTGCTGGTTACGTCGAATAAATTTCCTGGAGTCTGTACTTAGACCTCCTCTCTCTCTCTCTCTCTCTCTCTCTTCTCAGCTAGCCAGCAGACGCGCGGAGCCCATCATCTGTTTGCTCACATGCGGTCCCACATGTCAGTGAAAACGCAAGAGGACCCACTAAACCTTCACATCTTTCACCTCGACGTGCTGGTGATGAAAAACAAATCCAATAAAGATCTTCGTTGGATGCTTTTGGAGTTAGTCAAGAGTAAGATTCTATTTACTGTTTAACCCAAGATTCACAGCACGTGGCTTCAACTAGCACTCCATTTTCTTGCATGACATGACCTGGATGCGTGATGTCCCACGTGTCGGCAAAAGGAGGAAGAACTCGACCAAATCTTCTCCACATTTAGACCGGAGGAGTAGGAAAGACGGCAAGCCCTGTGCCTACATCATACTACGTAGAAGTCCACCTTACGCAGTCACGCTATCACCATATTTCTCAACCTCCGTGCAACACCTAACTCTAGTTGATATAACTAGAACTAACTATTGTGCTAGCATACTCCAATATTAGGTTGGCTCTATGTGATGTGGCAACTTTATATAACCAGATGCTGGCTATACTACTACGGTACTCACACTCCAAGAAGTGAGTCTAAAACCATTCATAAATTGAGTTTATGACATGCATATGCAAATGTATCGTTCATTACATACAACAAGTCATCAACACACAACGGCAACGAGGATACATGTTGGATTATAGATTAGTTCCAACAAAACATTCTAGTAAATACTAAAGTTTTCATCACACAACAAATGGCCTCCGTTCCCCACACGAGAGAAGCCACTTCGCACCCCCACACGGTTGGTCCGCCACGCCGCTAGGGAGATGCGTGATGTCTTGCATCTTCACTTAGGCCAACTCCAGCGCATGCAGCTCGGACGCGCGCTCGCCCAGCCCCCTTTCCCTCGACGCCCCCGAGCTACCCAACCACGGCTATGTGTTTTGCGCACCCGACGGCCGGATTTGGAGCAGATCCGGTCGGGCTTGAGCTTGCCCGGCTGTGGGAGGCCGCACCGCGCCATGGACTGGCCGGGCACCAGGCCGGAAGGCCCCAGCAAGGCCGCAAGGCCGCATGCAGGTACTGACTCCTCCTCTAGCCGCTCGGATCTACACTGTTGGCGGTCTGCCGGCAGATACATGAATGGCGGTCGGTCGGGCTCGGTGCTGGCCCAAAAGCTCGTCACCGCATCGTTACCACTCATTACATGCGATGACTGCCCAGAGAAGGTCTTGCACCGCGTGTCTACAACACCAGAACATCCCGGATGGGTGTTCATCAAGTGCTAAACCGATGGGGTATGTGCTACTTTAGCTTCGGTTGTGCTCTCGGATTTGACTAGTTGTGCTAACTTAAAATTTTATTGTGTAGAATGGATGCATGTTTTGGTATTGGGAAGAAGAGTACATCGATATATTGACAGAGCGCAATTTAGTAGATGTTCTAGCACTTTTAGCTAGCATAGAGGCTAGAGATGAGACTAGTGCACTTGTTGATAGAATAGAGGCTAGACATGAGACTAGATGCGAGGAAGCAACGTCTACTTCTTTACACTCGAAGAAGAAAGAAGCATGCAAGATCAAGCCTCCGCAAACCAACAATGAATGCATCTAGAAGGTACTAATCCAACTTACAGGAGTAGTTATGGAAGTTGGATATCTTCTAAAATGTATTCTTTTGGTTCTTGTTTTCTTTGGTCTTGCTTTTCTAGTCAAAATTTGGTGATGTATTTCCATGTACCAAAAATCAATGATGAAAAAAAGAAATGTGTTTGCAAAGGAAAATGTACGCGGCCGGGATGCGTCCGCGCGTTGTACGCACGGCCACCGCATCCGAGAAATGGCCTGGACACGACCCCATTGCCCTACCCAAACGGACATCCGTTTGGGGTTGTGCGTTGGAGTTGGCCTTACAAGTTGGACCGCGGTTGAGGAAACCGACTATCGGCAAACCCCCACCTCACCCGCCGTGCAATGGCTGAGTTAGAGAAACGAGGAGGTTGAAGAGATAGTTGTAGCATAGACTCCAAGAAATATGGTGTCAGATGGAAAGTGTGCTCATGGCATGTGCCGTACTCCTGGACGTGAATGCTTGTTCTGGCCCATGCCACCCTACTATATATCGAGGATTCGAGGTGCTGGTTACGTACAGCAAACACATTAACATATGGCCCACCTCACACCGTGGCCAAATTTCCTAGAGTCTGTGCTAGGTTAAAAAGTGTTCTTTGTGAGGGTGGATGGCTGGTATCAAGTTTAAAACTTGTTGTATTACGTATACGTAGATGTAGAGATAGTGCAGCAGTTTTGAAAGTTTGAACCCAAACATCAGAATGCAATTTCTACTGGACTCATCCGAGGACCTAGGATGATGGGATTCACAGCTACAGTAAAAACACCCGCCCGACGCGCGAAGCATGTGAAGCTAGTACAAATAGTAGTACTATTGTTGATTGGACTCATCCGATAACCTGTTGCAACACACGTACAATTATGTATTCGGAAAATATTTTTTCCCTCGTCGCAACACCCACTCTGAGAAGCGACTCGAAAGCCATTCATAAATTTAGTAAGTTTATCACAGGCATATCATTTAGCATTACATACAACAGGTCATCAACCCACAACGACAACGAGGATACATTATAAATACTAAAGTTTTCGCCACACAACAAATAACAAGCAATGAAATGAACTTCAGCTCAACCACCCATTGGCATTGGCAACGCTTGCTTTGAACCAGAAGTGATTCTTTGGGAAGGGCCAGCTATTGTCAATCTCGAGACCAATGCAGGACTAATCATACAGGCCGAAGTGGCCTATATCAGGATGCATATTGTGATAGCCACGGTAGGGAACCATAGCAATGTATGAGGTATGGATACAATTGCTTCTCATAAATGGTAGTAACATTGTGTCAACAGCAGCAGGATCACCTTTCGCCATCATTGGATAGTTTTGTCCAAGGAAGAGCGAGTTTCCTCCAAGACTATTACTGAACCAGGGAGAAGGTGTTGGCGCTAGCACACTAGTATCCATCCCGAATACCCTGCAACGGATGTTGGAATATGTCCGGAGAGTGTGACCATCCGAGACAACACCTGCTTCCTTAGTAACATCAACAGTGCCATGTATACAGACAAGAAGAGGTGATCCATCGGAATAAGTTGCCAGGCGCCACTGAGTATATGGGTCCTTCTCATCCTCATGCTCGTGATCATCACCATCGTCATTTCCCCCTTGGTTATAAAAAATTTCAAGTATAGGTGGTGGAATGTTCACAGGACCTTGGAAACACAAGAAGGTTAATTAGTAAAGGGAAACTAGCTAACCCGCATGCATGTGGATGAAACAATTATATTTACGGTGGAAGATAAACGTACCGAAAGCATCAGGGTTCCATGAAAAAATAGTGCCACAAGTGGTGGCAGCAAACACAACACCCTCGTATTGAATTGCATCAGTACACATCCGTGTACAGAAACTGATTTTTGAGCAATATCCATCAGTACACAAGTGGTGGCAGCAAACACAACAAGCTTGTCGAAGATTACGACAAGACAAGCATTCCTGTAACCCCAAGAGCGGCTGGGAACTCGACAAATTGCTATCTTCGATAGACGAAAGTCAGCATGATCGTAGTTGAACGTACGTAGAATACCGGTGTGCTCAACCTCTGGGCAGTTTGAGATTTTTGGAAGTGGAACGCGGTGACGAGTGTACACATTCACAAGTTCGAACTTGCAATTGTACCCAATATAAAGAACCCAATCTCCATTTGTGCCTGCCCAAGCCTTACCCTCAAGAGATGGCATCTTAACATCACACGTATCATTATCAAGCAGCATCAACTTGCACAAGGCGAGGCTTCCATCGTCCGCGTGCCAGTCGTCGGCAGGGTCATGGCGAAGAAGATAGGGGAGATCAAACCGCTCATGGACCATTGGGTTCCATGTCATGACGTTACTAGTTGAGTCGAGAATGGTCTTGAATGAACTTGCCATGCTAGCCGAGGTAATGACGTCGCACCGATCAATGAGTTCCTCCACCATGTCATCTTTCAGTTCGGGGCAAGAATAACGGGGTCGTTTTCGGCCTATTCCCTCCATGGAGAATACGATCGAACGACGGCAGAAGGAAGGGTGTAGGAAAATGGAGGAGGGAGGAAGAGCGTGCGACAACAGTTCCCAAGAGGGAAAGGCGAAGAGGCGGTGGACGGTTGCCACGGTACACGAAGAGGCTCCCGGGCTTACATAGACATCCGTTTGGAAATTGTACAAAGGGACTCACCGTCATCTCACTGACATGTTGGAACGGGACCACATGTTAAAGAAACATGGTGTGTAATTTCTCATGCAAAATACGATTTGGCCGCGTTGGCCCGAGGTGCCACATTAGTTATCGACCTTTATTTTTTTAATGGCGTGTTGTTCAGTTTTGAAGCACGACTAACTGGTACTGTATGCAGAGAAAATATAAACTACTCTACCACTACTCCACCTCTAGTACTAGTATCAAAAAAGATATATAGGCTGGAGCTTCAGCGCTTTCTTACTAAGGGCTGCCCACTTGCTTCTCACACTATCACCCTCTCTCCAGATCTAAAAAAGACGGCCTCTCTCTCCCACCTCACTGGTGGTCTCAGATCCACCGGGGAAGAAAAGGACGTGCAGCGTTGACACACTCGTCATCGACAAGCGAGGTCACGCACTAACGATAAGTGTGTCATCTCAGACCTAGCGCCCGCACGGGATGGCCTCCGTCCCCAAGCTCGCTGTCGTAGTGTGTGCGGAGGACGAGCGAAGCCACTTCCCACCGACCCTCAGATATGCTACCTCACGATACCATTGTTCTATTGCCCCATCTGCCATGTCGCTGCATGTGGATCTTTTCCCACACCACCATCTTCCCAATTTGCTAGCCTCTGCTCTGCTGGTCACGCAGATGAAAACTTTAATTTGCACTATTAAAGGAAACCCTATCATGCACACTAATCCATGTCTGGGTTGAATAAGGAAAGGAAGGGAGAAAGTAATGTCCAAGAGACTAAGCATCGAACCCACATCTAGGTTGAAAAGGGGAAAAATCAATAGCTAAGGAATGAGTCTCGTTTCTCTTGGTTGAAAAAGGGTGAAAAGGGGTAGAAAGGCATGACAATGGAATAGAGAATGACCAGGTCGATCGGTTTGTTGTCCTCACATAGGAAAAAGGTGGCTAAAGAGAACAAAAATGGGACGTAATCCACATATGCTGCCTGGATATTTGTTGCTCTGGGCACCACTCTATGCGTCCGTGAAGGTACATCGTACTGGTGCGCCCACTGTCCGAATGGGCATCCCATGCTCTTCTTGCTACTTTTTTGCTGTTAGTATAACGCCAGCGGTAAAGTCAAGCAATGCTACTGCTAAAGTGATGCCACATTTAACTAATGCTGCACTCAGTCTAATGCCACCGATAAATTTAAGCAATGCTATTTAATGTCACTGGATTATTTCAGGGTTAGCTGTTGATTGTGGATGTATTAAGATTTTTCAGCTAAGGCATTCTAATGCTGTTGCACAGCCAGTATACCAACGATGAAACTTGTTACTACCTTCAGATTTTTGCACTGTTAAATTTTATAGATTACATACCTCACTTTCATGAGATAAGTCAATTTTTTTTACACTGTCACCAAAATGCCAAGGTGCTGATGTCATTTTATTTTTGTTAAACTGCACAAAACATTACGAAGAGAAGAGTAAAGGTCAAGGGTGGGCACCTCCTCCTCCGGCTGTTCTCTTGATCCGTTCGATCAAGTTTTTATGTTTGATCGATTATCAAGATTGGGATAGCAATTTTGCAAGTCCCCTCGAGTTTGAAATGGTATTTACCTTGAAGGTACATAGTTTGCATTTTTTATACTGTCATTAGTTAATAATTCTAATTACCTTCGGACTTTTGTATTTGGTTTAATGCTATTGCATAGCTAGTATAACAATGCCAAAACTTGTAACCTTTAAATTTTGTATTGTTAATGCTTATAGAAATCCTGCAGTACTAGCTTATGGAAATCTGTTCAGTAAAACCATTGTACTATACCCCATAATAAAAAACTACTCTACTGTTGCACTAGCCACTGGATTAGTGTATATTTGTACTATTCGAATGGTGTTGCATTAGCGTATGGACATATATAAAGTGTGGCAAGCTTCCCCAGATATGTGCTCAAGAAAACTACTTCCTGTTTTTCTAAATACTAGACATTTGGGTACTTCAAATTGAACTGCGAAAACGTCTTATATTAAGGAACAGAGGGTGTAGAGTTCACTCAAATTATCTCGGTAAATCTAGTCACACCTTTGTTAAAATTAATGTTCATTATGTTACAGGAGGAGGTCTGTAGTTTTGTCTCTAATGCCTGTGGATTACATACCTAACATCATGATGTAATGTTAAGTCATTTCTTTTTGTACAGTGTCATTGAATTGTCAAGGCGGTGATGGTATTTTATTTTAGTTGAACTGCACAAAATATGCTTAAAAGAAGAGGAAAGGTCAGGAATGGTTCACTTTTTCAGAAGAAAAAAAACTATGTATGCCTTCCTGACATCAACAGATGTTGCCATATTTATTCCTTCAAACAGGTGGTTAGAAACAGTCTTGCTACCTTTTCCCATTAAGAAATTGGAATGCTTATATTTGTGAGTCTATGCTTCAACTAGTGCCACTTTTATAGTAATCACACTTTCAATATCTATGCAAACAGGGATGCTCGATTTTAGTGGAACTGCACAAAAAGTCCAAATGGTTCAACATTAGGAGCATGTTTTCTTCCAAACCTTTATATCCAATTGGTGGCACTATGAGCTGTTTATTACGAAGGTACATGGTTTGCTACTATCTTGATACTCTTTTTGTACTGTCATTAGATAGTAATATTAGTGGTTTGCATGTGAATTTATTGGCAGGGTGGATCTACATTGGAGGTGCATGACATGATTCAATGATTGGATGCTCAATTTCGGTTGTATCGATTTCACCTCGTCCATCACTGAGAATATGGATATCCTTGGTATGATGTAGAATAGGCAGTATATTTCTGCTCTGAACCAGCAAATCAATTCAGTAGGAAATTGTCCAGGGCAAAACATGACAGTATCAAATTGTCGAGTGCAAAACATGACAGATGCTAAGCGAAAGAGGCGTGTTTAAACCGAAAATACAAGGTGGGAATGTTTACTAGTTGGTTGATATTTGTGTAGATAGATGTCTGCCCGAACAAACAAAGTGACCGCAATTTTGGTGGAACTGCACAAAAGAATAGTATAGTCATTGCATGTAGTGCCATTTGAAAATAGACACAGAAAGACTGGATAGTCACTTGATGGACTGCACAAAAGTAGTACTGTACTATTTATTGGCCAACACTAGGTGCTTGATTGCTTTGGTCTGATTATACAATGGGTATCATTTCGCCTAAATTAAAGTTTGTATTCCGAAAATAGTCTCGCCATGTGATCGAGAGAAGACCAAATCATATTGCAGTGGATGTTCCTCCGTTATGTGTGGTTCATTCTCATGGTTCTAGCTGTTGGTGAAACATCTTATGTTTGCCAGAGGAATTGTAGAATTCACAAACAAATTTGTCTTTCACTCTATACTAAATGTTGGCCCAGAGAAGCATCTATGTTAGTAGGAAGAACAGATGTTTTTTCTAGATCTTTGCTTCTGGAGGTACATATTTGTATATATGATCTGTGAATCATTGAGACGCATTAACATGTTACTACTTGGTTGTGAATTTCGGCTACTAATGTGAACATATTACAATGCGAGGCATGTGAGTCTCATGTGAACATTTCGAATGGATCGGCTCTTACTACTGTGCACAGCATGATCCTTATTTCTGTGTTCTCAGTGTTTACAAGTTACTAGCAGTTCCCTATTTCTATTCGCTCAGTGTTTACAAGTTACTTACCGATCACTAGCTAGCCTACTAATACGCTCCTCGCAGTTTTAGTTGCGACGCAAGATCCAAAGGTGGCAGTTTTCTGAATAAAAATGCCTACCTCTGAAGAAACTGATAAGTTGTTCTGAAGAAAATGCCATGCGAATCTGAAGAAACTGCCAGCAAAAACGTTCGCAAGTGCCTTATCTCCCAGCGAACATTTATCAGCTAATGTGATCCTACACGTACACTATCCGACCTACTCGATCCTACACGTACACTATCTGACCTAATCGATCCTACAAGAATAAATAGCGGATCACACACGTACTACCTCATTTCCGGTTTGCAGGGCTCAATTCAAAAATCTCACCAACCAAGGTAGATGATGCGTAGTGGAATAATTTTTGACAAGGATGGAGTACCTCATCTGGATGATTTGAGTGCACTCGTTTGACCGTCATGCCGATGTGTGACCCAGCACGGATGGGACGCACCACTGACGGGACGGGATGACACATTAGTTTTTCCAGTTTTCAATGGTAAGCTGGCGCTAAGCCATTCCAGTTTATACATTGAATTTCGATGACCATCGCGTTTCCCGCAACACGCTGCTTCAACTACCTTCCGCCTATAATTACTGGTTCCCGGTGTTCTCTGGTATCACCGTCACCCAACTCGCCCTATCAGCTCCCTCACAACCCCCACCGGCCCGACGTTGCTCGCCACTTGCCCTCGCTCTCGCCAGTCCATCATGCCCCCGACCGTCTGCAATAGGTGACGCCAGAGGTGCTCACCACCGGAGCTAGTGTTCGTTTATTCACCGGAAGGAAGATGGAGGGAGGAGGCATTCTATCGGTCTTTAGATGGAAACACGGAGTACGTGGACTTGTTGGAGCGCGACCGCCTAGCGGAGGAGCAGCGTATCGCCGATTTGCGCCGCCAGCGTGGCATGGAGCAGCAGCGCACCACCGCTTTGAGTCGCGAGCAGAGCGCCCGCGACTGGGCCGACTACGTGGAGGCTGGCGCCCGGGAAATAGCCCTAGAGGTTGTTGGCCCCGCACGCATGCGCGACGCCAAATTTTAATACCAGCTCGTCAAGTGGGTTTCCCGCTTAGAAGCCGAAGCTTCGGTGCACCACGTCGGCATGGAAAGGGCCAACGCGCGCGAGCAACGCTCCCTATCGCACCTCCGGCAAGTCCAAGGCGAGTTGGAGGACGTCGGTGCCGGCATTTAGCGTGTACCGCAGATGGTAGCCGACATCGTCTAGTTAGCTAGGAGTAAGTCAATACTTGTACACTAGAGTATTAGTGGGAGTAGAGAGTTAACTTGGCTATGTTGGTTGTCAACGTGGAAGTTCAATACTCTATATCTGGTCAGACCTGTTATATGTTGAACTTTCCATGTGAACGTATGGAATGGGCTGTTATTTTTTTTAAATGGGATGTATTTGTCCGCCACCGGTTTAGAGGCTAACGTATGGGCCTACTAGGTTGACGCGTACACAATCAGGAGATGATTGTACGTGGAGAGGATGACAGCAGGGACCCACCAGGATCATGGCAGTACGCAAGCAAGTGCCTCCTTATTTCAAGCCAGAAAAATGGTTCCCCCTAATGGATTTCTGACATCTGGGTCCCATGCCAATGTCAACGTAGTCAATAAATGAGAGAATTGCACAACGAGCGGCTGACACAAGGGACCCATGTAACACCCACGATGCGGCTATATCTCCCACGTGTCGAGGCACGACTTAGAGGCATAACTGCATTGTGGTTTTGTCGCAAGAAGGGTCATCTTCACACAAACCCATGTAATGAACAAGAATGGGTTAAAGAGTTGGCTTACAATCGCCACTTCACACAATATATAAATGAATTCATACATCATTCAAGGTACACACATAGGTCCGACTACAGAACCAAAATAAAAGAAGACAACCCAACTGCTAGATCCGCGATCGTCCCAACTGGGCTCCACTACTGATCAACATGAAAAGAAACAACACAACGAACAAGATCTTCATCGAGCTCCCACTTGAGCTCGGTTGCGTCACCTGCACTGGTATCGTCGGCACCTGCAACTGTTTGGAAGTAGAATCTGTGAGTCACGAGGACTCAGCAATCTCACACCCGCGAGATCAAGACTATTTAAGCTTATAGGAAGGAAAGGGTTAATGAGGTGGAGCTGCAGCAAGCACTAGCATATATGGCGGCTAACATACGCAAATAAGAGCGAGAAGAGGAGCAACGGAACGGTCGTCAACTAGTAATGATCAAGAAGTGATCCTGAACTCCTACTTACGTAAAACATAACCCAAAAACCGTGTTCACTTCCCGGACTCCGCCGAAAAGAGACCATCACGGCTACACACGCGGTTGATGCATTTTAATTAAGTCAAGTGTCAAGTTCTCTACAACCGGACATTAACAAATTCCCATCTGCCACATAACCGCGGGCACGGCTTTCGAAAGATAATACCCTGCAGGGGTGTCCCAACTTAGCCCATTATAAGCTCTCACGGTCAACGAAGGATAAACCTTCTCCCAGGAAGACCCGATCAGTCTCGGAATCCCGGTTTACAAGACATTTCGACAATGGTAAAACAAGACCAGCAAAGCTGCCCGGATGTGCCGACAAATCCCGATAGGAGCTGCACATATCTCGTTCTCAGGGCACACCGGATGAGCCAGACGTCGGGTTGGCATAGAACCTGGTTGCCCAGGGGGCGCCAGACATCGCTCAGTTTGGACCAGCACTCGAAGGAGAACTGGCCTTGGGGGGGGGGTAAATAAAGATGACCCTTGAGTCTGCAGAACCCAAGGGAAAAGGGGATAGGTGGTAGCAAATGGCAAAACCAAGGTTGGGCCTTGCTGGAGGAGTTTTATTCAAGGCGAACTGTCAAGGGGGTCCCATAAATCACCCAACCGCGTAAGGAACGCAAAATCAAGGAACATAACACCGGTATGACGGAAACTAGGGCGGCAAGAGTGGAACAAAACACCAGGCATAAGGCCGAGCCTTCCACCCTTTACCAAATATATAGATGCATTAATTAAATAAAAGATATATTGTGATATTCCAAAATATCCATGTTCCAACATGGAACCAACTTCAACTTCACCTACAACTAGCAACGCTATAAGAAGGGCTGAGCAAAAGCGGTAACTTAGCCAAACAACGGTTTGCTAGGAAAGGATGGTTAGAGGCTTGACATGGCAATGTGGGAGGCATGATATAGCAAGTGGTACGTAGCGCAGCATGGCAATAGAGCGAACAACTAGCAAAGCAAAGATAGAAGTGATTTCGAGGGTATGGTCATCTTGCCTGCAAGGTTCTCAGAGTTGTCGAAAGCTTGATCCTCGTAAATGTACTCAACAGGTTCCTCGTTCACGAACTCGTCTCCCGGCTCTACCCAAGACAAGAACACAAGCAATGGAACCACAATCAATCACGGGAAATGCACAAGCAACATGATGCAAAACATGTATGATATGCGAGATATGATATGCGATGCATATGCGTTCTCCGGAAGAAAAATGATGAACAAGGCAGTAACTTGGCAAACCAAGCATGCCACTAGAAAGATGAGATGATTTCGGTCAAAATCGATATAAAGATCACCGGAAACGGATGCACGGTTTGCAAATGGCAAGCAAAACAAGAATGTCATGAATCTGCGATTAACAGCAGGATAGCACTTAGAATACATCAAGAAGCAATGCTACAGCACCCCAACATAGCAACAAAGCATATGGCAGTAATATAAAGAAGATGCGTGACAAAAGATGAACACTGAGCTACGGCTAGATCACACCACAGCAGGTTCAAACAAGCATGGCAAAAGTGCAAAAGATATCAGGTACACAGACTTAGTGAAATTACTGGACATGGCATAAACAGCAACAGGTAGCAATGTTCAGAGCAAGAAATCAACATGCTACAGGAACTTAACATGGCAAAACACGGCACGGCATGAATCTACTAAATGCATATGACAAAAGTACCTTAGTGACCATAAGCCAAAAAGGGCCAGAAGATATGATGGCAACCATGTAAACATAGCAAGTTTCGTTAACAGGTTTCAGACATTAAGAGGGCATCTAGGTGAGCTTGATGCACTTACCACAAAGCAACGCATGACAAAACAAGCATACCTACAGAAAGATGGCATGTTTTTGAAGCTATCCATGGCAAGAGAAAATACATAGCATGTATGAAACAACTACAACAACCTTGGCAAAATTGAATATCTTGTTAACAGTCTGCCAGAAATATTTTATAGCAAAAGTAGAGCAAGATTGAGTCATGCTATGGCACTCCACAATTGCAAACAAGGGCATGAAAGGATAGAGCACAATTATACCTACAAAATATCCTTACTGAACATCTCCAAAAGGAGCATGGATCTCTCTGTAGCCACATGGATACATGGCAACAAAATAACAGCAGTCACAGATTTGGTAAAATTACCAAGTCCCTGAAATCAGAAACATCACGGAGCCTAGTTTGCATGCTTGTGCTAGTCACCACAGAGATCACAAAAATACATGGCATACACCTCTGTAAAGATGGTATGGCATACATCAAAACACCTGTAGAGATCATCTCAAGGAGAACATTTTGATATATTACATGCACGAAACGGAGCTATATGCAGAGAGTTATGATGCAATGAACAGGGGCACATATTGTAAAATTCTCGGGACTTGGAGAAATTCGGGGGAGGAGGAAAGTCAACCTTCACTGGTACGAAATCAGATCGGGGCGCCGGATTGGGCTCGGGCTCGCCGGGCTGCTCGCTGGAGCCGAGGACGGGGACGCCGGCGAGGCGGCGTGCGGCGGCGGAGGGAGGCGCGACTGGCCGCGGTCGGCGAGGGAGAGGGGCGGCGACCGGCGGGGAAGAGGAGGCGGCGGCGTGGCGGCTCGGGAGGAAGGACGGCGGCGGCGCCGGTGAATGGGCGGCGGGGCGGCGCGAGTAGGCGGCGGCTAGGCAGCGGGGAGCTGCGGGGAGGAGGCGCGGGCGCGGCGACCACGGGCGGCGCCAACGGCTCGGGCCCGCGCGGGCCCTGGATGGGCTCCGCGGGCCGCGGCGGCGGGGGAGAGAGAGAGAGGGTGACGTGGCGTGACGGGATTCGCTGGGCGCGGCGGCGCGGACACGTCCGGCACGGGGGAATTTTGTCCGGCGGCGGGAGGTGGAAGAAGACTAGGGTTCATCCGCAAAATTTCGGAGGGAGGTGCAAATATATAGGCAGAGGGAGCTAGGAGAGTCCAAACGGGGTGCGGTTTTCGCCCACACGATCGTGATCGAACGACCTAGAGCATGGAAGAGACTTAGAGGGGTTTTGGGCTGTTTGGAGGAGGGTTTTGCTGCAACACACAAAAGGCATCTGCAGTTACCCGGTTAACCGTTGGAGCATCAAACGACCTCCAAATGGCTTGAAACTTGACAGGTGGTCTACCGGTGGTATACCAAGGCCACTTGGCAAACCTCGGACCATTCCGAGAATGTTTAACACCCGCTCACGAAAAGAAACAAGAGGGGGGCGCCGGAGGAGGTGGGAGTGCCGGATTGCAAAACGGACAACGGGGAAAATGCTCTGATGCATGAGACGAACACGTATGCAAATGAGATGCACATGATGACATGATATGGGATGCATGACATGAACAAAATGCAAAACGAAAAACAAAACCCGACCACGGAGGGAATATAATAACACATAGCGGAAAATGGCAAGAGTTGGAGTTACAATTATGGAAAGTTACATCCGGGGTGTTACAACACTCCACCATTACGAGAGGATCTCGTCCCGAGATCTAGGACGGCATCGGAGGGAAACGGAAGAGGAAAAGGTAAAACAAAATTGCTTCTTCGACAAACGAGTGAAACCAAAGAACCTTTAGAGGTTAAACAATCTGAAAGAAAGAATACCATGGAGATGAACGAAATGAAAACACTCCGGTTAAATGGATAAGCAAGGAAAGAAGATGATCTTGACAAAACAAGAAGATGGGTCGAATAGAACGATATCACAATGCCTCCGGTAGAAATGAAAGAATGCAATGAAAAGAACGGAGAAGAAAACAACATGTTCTACCTTAAGTGAATTTGAGAGAGCATCCTTAAAAGAAGGATATGACGGAATTGTTGAAAAAATCAACAAAGAAAGGATATGATCTTCGTGGGCTTATGGAGACATCTCAAAAGTTGAGGTGAAATTCTTCCACTAACAAAAACAATTGCTTGCTTGAGAGCAACGAAGAGATGAAAACTTCTTCACCGAGATGAGAAGGAGAAAATTGGATCATTGATGAGCACCACAATAGCAACATTCCTTAGGGGAGGCTTTAGGTGAAACATGACACAAGATAAAACCAACGAAGAGATTGGTGGATTTAAAATATCTCATTCTTGGCAACATGGGAATCATGAAAAGCGAACTCAAATTGTCAAGAATGACATAACACCACCTCAAATGATAAGGTAGAACGAATAGCACTTCAGACTGCTAGATGAAGAATACTTGAGATCCTCTGAAAAGAATCTCGATGAACACTTCGAGAAGGAATTAAATCTTTGATGAACCATCATGTAGAGCCTCCACGAAGAACTCCGATAATAAAAGGATGATAGAAAGAAAGAGAAGTTGAAAACACCAGGTTAAGCGTTGCAGTGATAAGATGAAGCTTTGAAATGATATAACCGAGAAAAACTTGGAACTCCGGAAAGAAAGATGAACAAATGAAATCAAGAATTTTGATGAACCTCCGGAATAGGGATTAATCACTTGGATGAAACAAGAATAAGAATTACAATATGTTTAGCCTTCACCAATTTAAATTGATGACAAGCAACGGATTTGGCATACTACTTATTCTCGTAGAAAGGATTAAGATAGATATGGCGCAAACTTGGGAAGGTCTTCAACGATCCACCGGTAGGATTGGAAAGAACGAATGAATCTATATGATAACGAAGGAAGAGAAATCTTGAACGAACCACCGTAAGAATTGAAAATGAACGAAGAAAAGATAAAGAAACACCGGGAAGAATTACAAAATGAACGAAGATACTTGAAAGAATTTAGATACAAGTGAACGCAGAGATCAAGAGCTGACTAGAGGATACTTGAACGATTCATCGGTAAGATTTGGAGAACGAGAGTTGAATATTGAGAACGAATAAATCTTCTGAAATGATGGCCTTCGGAGAATCAAACTGAAAAGACTCATGAATTGCTCCGGATGGGTATGAGAAGAATTCTCACAATCGAAAACAATTATGAGAGGATGCCATAAGCTAGAACTATGAATCTTCAAGAGAACGGTCCAAGATTTAGGAGAAATTCTTCTTCGGTCTTCAAATCCGAGAATGATGACGAGAAATACCACCAAATTATTGAGATACTCCGGGAAATGGAAATTAGAAATGATGAACCAACGATGAAAGAATTTGGAAGATCTTGGAGAAAGACATTTGACTGATGAAATTCATTCTTACGTCAAACTTTGAAATGAATTTAGGAATAGCTCCGGGAAAAATTAGAAGAGTCAGGTAAGATCCTGGGAAAAGACCTGTGGGTTAGGGCCCACTCAGAAGATACACCGTTGGAATGATTTAAAAGAGAGATCGCACTAGTTGAATTAAATGGCTTGAATGAGATAGCATCCTCAAAAGAACTTGAGTGAATTGAGAATGGAAACTTGAATCTTCTGAGGTATCTTCACCACTCTGGAACAATTGAATAGCGAGAAGTGGATGATTAAGAGGTGCACCGGTACGAGAAAAATATTTGAAACGAGGAAAAAGATATGATCGACAAAGGTTTAATTTAATCCACCGGAGAAGAAAAGAACGAAGAATAATAGACTTGAAGCTTCCTTAGCATCTTCATGAGAATCACCAGGTAAGAACATGGAGGAAAAGAATGAAGAGACTTCACATCAATAAAAAGGATACTTGATTAAGAAATCTGAGTCCTTGAGAAAAGGGTGGGAGGGTGGGAAAACAAAGGCAACTTGGGTCGGATGAAACGAACACCATTGAGAAAAACTTAGAATTGATCTTGCGAATGTTGGAATGACCGGATGCACCTGAAAAGAAGCACACCGGTTGGAAAGGAATTAACATGGCAACCTTGATGATCAAGAAGGATTAGTATTCACATAGAAATATGAGAACACCGTTTAGGGAAGGTATGGATTCAACATTTGACTTCGAAGCAACTCGAATACCACAAATAAAACAAAACAAAGGATTTGGCTTGCAGAATAAGCCGGAACAAACATATGATAGAGATTTCGTCCGAAGTTTTCGTGGTGGGGCCCACACGGGCTCGATCGTACAGCACCATCATGTACAAGGCAGTGCACATGACATACGAAGCGTCCCCGAGTAGGCATAGCCAAGGACTCTTTAATACACTACGAGACCACTGTAAAACCAACCGTGGAAAGGCGGACCACTAGACGTCGAACCCCAATCTCATATCATGCATCTGTCGGAAAGATATCCTAGGAGCTACTTGAATTCCCACTTATAAACTCCCGAAACTTTCTGGTTATGCAATCAGGTGTTGGGGATACAGGGGACACAAAATATATCACCCAAACTAACAATACCTAGATCCAGCTGTATCCATCCTTCAACACATAACCAAGAAACCTTCGGAAATCATTTACCTCAACCTTCGAAAAGCATCCGTTATACGAGTTATGGCAATACTCCCGAACTCCCGCCCCAGTACTGGGTGGCGTCGAGGTGATCTCACCAACAACTGCATAAAAGAGATTTTCGATGTCGGCGAAACTCAGGTATTCCAGAACTGCAACGATAAAATTGTGACGACAACACCTCGGAGCTCAACTCCCCGGGACACTGCCACAACCCCTAAATGTCAGGAGGCACCAAGAACAATGTTCTCGTCACAAAACCATCGGAACGATTCTAAGATACCCGCGTGATCCTAAATTTTTTTTAGTGAAATTTGAGGAGAGAAGAGTCAAAACTTCTACGTCAGGAGGCCTCACCAGAGCGACGAAGGGACTGAGGAGTAAAAAGAATCCTACTCTCCGATATATATAATCCTAAGACTCAAAACATTTTTGTTCTAGACTCAACAACGCCAGCGATTCGATCAAGCAGGGGGCTCCTAAGTCGGGGATGGCTCTGATTACCAACTTATAACACCCACGATGCGGCTATATCTCCCACGTGTCGAGGCACGACTTAGAGGCATAACCGCATTGTGGTTTTGTCGCAAGAAGGGTCATCTTCACACAAACCCATGTAATGAACAAGAATGGGATAAAGAGTTGGCTTACAATCGCCACTTCACACAATACATAAATGAATTCATACATCATTCAAGGTACACACATAGGTCCGACTACGGAACCAAAATAAAAGAAGACAACCCAACTGCTAGATCCCCGATCGTCCCAACTAGGCTCCACTACTGATCAACATGAAAAGAAACAACACAACGAACAAGATCTTCATCGAGCTCCCACTTGAGCTCGGCTGCGTCACCTGCACTGGTATCATCGGCACCTGCAACTGTTTTGGAAGTATCTGTGAGTCACGAGGACTCAGCAATCTCACACCCGCGAGATCAAGACTATTTAAGCTTATAGGAAAGGATGGGGTAATGAGGTGGAGCTGCAGCAAGCACTAAGCATATATGGTGGCTAACATACGCAAATAAGAGCGAGAAGAGAAGCAACGGAACGGTCGTGAACTAGCAATGATCAAGAAGTGATCCTGAACTCCTACTTACGTCAAACATAACCCAAAAGCCATGTTCACTTCCCGGACTCCGCCGAAAAGAGACCATCACGGCTACACACGCGGTCGATGTATTTTAATTAAGTCAAGTGTCAAGTTCTCTACAACCGGACATTAACAAATTCCCATCTGCCTCATAACCGCGGGCACGGCTTTCGAAAGATAATACCCTGCAGGGGTGTCCCAACTTAGCCCATTATAAGCTCTCACGGTCAACGAAGGATAAACCTTCTCCCGGGAAGACCCGATCAGTCTCGGAATCCCGATTTACAAGACATTTCGACAATGGTAAAACAAGACCAGCAAAGCCGCCCGGATGTGCCGACAAATCCCGATAGGAGCTGCACATATCTCGTTCTCAGGGCACACCGGATGAGCCAGACGTCGGGTTGGCATAGACCCTGGTTGCCCAGGGGGCGCCGGACATCGCTCAGTTTGGACCAGCACTCGAAGGAGAACTGGCCCGGGGGGGTAAATAAAGATGACCCTTGAGTCTGCAGAACCCAAGGGAAAAGGGGATAGGTGGTAGCAAATGGTAAAACCAAGGTTGGGCCTTGCTGGAGGAGTTTTATTCAAGGCGAACTGTCAAGGGGGTCCCATAAATCACCCAACCGCGTAAGGAACGCAAAATCAAGGAACAGAACACCGGTATGACGGAAACTAGGGCGGCAAGAGTGGAACAAAACACCAGGCATAAGGCCGAGCCTTCCACCCTTTACGAAATATATAGATGCATTAATTAAATAAAAGATATATTGTGATATTCCAAAATATCCATGTTCCAACATGGAACCAACTTCAACTTCACCTGCAACTAGCAACGCTATAAGAAGGGCTGAGCAAAAGCGGTAACTTAGCCAAACAACGGTTTGCTAGGAAAGGATGGTTAGAGGCTTGACATGGCAATGTGGGAGGCATGATATAGCAAGTGGTAGGTAGCGTAGCATGGCAATAGAGCGAACAACTAGCAAAGCAAAGATAGAAGTGATTTCGAGGGTATGGCCATCTTGCCTGCAAGGTTCTCAGAGTTGTCGAAACCTTGATCCTCGTAAATGTACTCAACAGGTTCCTCGTTCACGAACTCATCTCCCGGCTCTACCCAAGACAAGAACACAAGCAATGGAACCACAATCAATCACGGGAAATGCACAAGCAACATGATGCAAAACATGTATGATATGCGAGATATGATATGCGATGCATATGCGTGCTCCGGAAGAAAAATGATGAACAAGGCAGTAACTTGACAAACCAAGCATGCCACTAGAAAGATGAGATGATTTCAGTCGAAATCGATATAAAGATCACCGGAAACGGATGCACGGTTTGCAAATGGCAAGCAAAACAAGAATGTCATGAATCTGCGATTAACAGCATGATTGCACTTAGAATACATCAAGTAACAATGCTACAGCACCCCAACATAGCAACAAAGCATACGGCAGTAATATAAAGAAGATGCTTGCCAAAAGATGAACAGTGACCTACGGCTAGATCACACCACAGCAGGTTCAAACAAGCATGGCAAAAGTGCAAAAGATATCAGGTACACAGAGTTAGTGAAATTACTGGACATGGCATAAACAGCAACAGGTAGCAATGTTCATAGCAAGAAATCAACATGCTACAAGAACTTAACATGGCAAAACAAGGAATGGCCTGAATCTACTAAATGCATATGAGAAAAGTCCCTTACTGGCCATAAGCCATAAAGGGCCAGAAGATATGGTGGAAACCATGTAAACATAGCAAGTTCCGTTAACAGGTTTCAGACTTGGCAGAAAACAGAGCATGGCAGAAACAGACATTAAGAGGGCATCTAGGTTAGCTTGATACACTAACCACAGAGCAATGCATGACAAAACAAGCATACCTACAGCAAGATGGCATGTTTATTAAGCTATCCATAGCAAGAGCAAATACATAGCGTGTACGAAACAAGTACAACAACCTTGGCAAAATTGAATATCATGTTAACAATCTGCCAGAAATATTTTCTAGCAAAAGTAGAGCAAGATTGAGTCATGCTATGGTACTCCTGAATTTTAAACAAGGGCATGAAAGGATAGAGCAGAACTATACCTACAAAACATCCTTATTGTACATCTCCAAAAGGAGCATTGATCTCTCTGTAGCCACATGGATACATGGCAACAAAATAACAGCAGTCATAGATTTAGTAAAATTACCAAGTCCCTGAAATCAGAAACATCACGGAGCCTAGTTTGCATGCTTGTGCTAGTCACCACAGAGATCACAAAAATACATGGCATACACCTCTGTAATGATGGCATGGCATACATCAAAACACCTGTAGAGCTCCTACTCATAAGATGCACACATCAATAGCAACAAAAATAACAAATCCTCAAGTTCTGATAAGTTACAACAGTTAACAGCAACTAGCATTCCTGCACCAGAGATTTGGGAATCAAGATGGACCCAAATGAACATGGCACAATGGAACAAAATGAAGAGCATCTCGAGGCGAACATTTCGATATATTACACGCACGAAACGGAGCTATATGCAGAGAGTTATGATGCAATGAACAGGGCACATATTGTAAAATTCTCGGGACTTTGAGAAATTCGGGGGAGGAGGAAAGTCAACCTTCACTGGTTCCAGATCGCATCGGGGCGCCGGCTCGGGCTCGGGCTCGGGCTCGCCGGGCTGCTCGCCGGAGCCGAGGACGGGGACGCCGGTGGGGCGGCATGCGGCGGCGGAGGGAGGCGCGGCCGGCCGCGGTCGGCGAGGAGAGGGGCGGCGACCGGCGGGGAAGAGGAGGTGGCGGCGCGGCGGCTCGGGAGGAAGGACGGCACCTGCGCCGGCGAACGGGCGGCGGGGCGGCGCGAGGAGGCGGCGGCTAGGCAGCGGGGAGCCGCGGGGAGGAGGCGCGGGCGCGGCGACCACGGGCGGTGGCTCGGGCCAGCGCGGGCCCCGGATGGGCTCCGCGGGCCGCGGCGGCGGGGGAGAGAGAGAGGGTGACGTGGTGCGACGGGATTTTGTCCGGCGGCGGGAGGTGGAAGAAGACTAGGGTTCATCCGCGAAATTTCAGAGGGAGGTGCAAATATATAGGCAGAGGGAGCTAGGAGAGTCCAAACGGGGTGCGGTTTTCGCCCACACGATCGTGATCGAACGACCTAGAGCATGGAAGAGACTTAGAGGGGTTTAGGGCTGTTTGGAGGGGGTTTTGCTGCAACACATAAAAGGCATCTGCGGTTACCCGGTTAACCGTTGGAGCATCAAACGACCTCCAAATGGCACGAAACTTGACAGGTGGTCTACCGGTGGTATACCAAGGCCACCTGGAAAACCTCGGTCCATTCCGAGAATGTTTAACACCCGCTCACGAAAAGAAACAAGAGGGGTGCGCCGGAGGAGGTGGGAGTGCCGGATTGCGAAACGGACAACGGGGAAAATGCTCGGATGCATGAGACGAACACGTATGCAAATGAGATGCACATGATGACATAATATGGGATGCATGAACAAAATGCAAAACGAAAACAAAACCCGACCACGGAGGGAATATCGTAACACATAGCCGAAAATGGCAAGAGTTGGAGTTACAATTATGGAAAGTTACATCCGGGGTGTTACAACCCAGTAGTTTGCCAGTTTTTTTAGGGAAGTAGCTTGCCCAGTTATCTTTGTTTTTGAGACGGAAGCAGGGTGTCAACTGGGCCGGTCGGGGCACTCTGGCCTGTCTAGCCAGCCTTTTATTTTATGTTTACCACAAGACCAGCCCAGCAGTTTTTTTCTTTCTGAAAATGGTTAGCCCAATTTTTTGTTCTTTTGCAAAATACCCAACCGATGCCTACTTGCTTTGTAAGCCCTGCTGGGCTGCAAATCTTTCAAGACGAGAAAATGGGCTGTTTCACATTTTTTAAACAAATCAAACCAATAATTAGTTTCAAATTTATTTTTTTCATTTTGAGATTTTAAATTCCATTGATTTTTATGCGTGGACAATTATTTGGATTTTATATTGATATGAATTTATTTTTCAAATTAGTTTGAATGTGACTCAAAATTTTGGGATTAAAAACAGTTGCCCGCACCGAAATATGCAAAAATTTGTATAATTTTTAACCGTGGCCACAACATGGGCTGTAATGCTAACACAAAGCAGATGGGCTCCAAAAAAAATCCTTAAGAATTAGCAAATGGGCTGTAAATTATTAGAAATAATGGCAGATGGGCCGTATGCTGTTTTCCACACATTTGAGGTTGAGTTGTGCGCCTACTATAGGTTGACGCGTATGCTTTCCTGGAAAAAAAAGTTGACGCACACGCAACGCCGTGTCAACTTAGTCAACACACGAAAGCAGTGACTGTTGGATGTCCATCCAACGGCCGTCGTGCTTCTTCAATCTCTACTCTTCCTGCTCCAGCCGCTCAAACAAGCGCCGGAGGGACTGCCTGCTCCCTCCACCCGCGATCGGTTGTGCTGCCGCGCAGGCTTCACCGCCCCACCGTACTTCCATCGTTGGCCTAGCCATTCGTCTACTCACCCACACCTACTGTTATTCTCCGGCGACGGCAGACGGACTAGTAAACCCTCGTACTCTCCTCCGTGTGGGAAACAACTGTCGAGTCTTCCTTGGCTCCATATCATTCCCTTCCTAGGCCACGCCGTCGTCCACCGCCCTGGTGCTCTCGGCGTGCCGTGGTCAATGAAAAACATCCATCGGAAGTGGACTGTACGTGGAGAGGCTGGCAGCTGGGTCCACGGCCACACGCAAGGAAATGCCTCCTTATTACGCGCAAAATAATGATTCCTCCACCTGACAGATGGGACCCACCGGAAGGGCCCCTGTATTTCGTGAAAAAAAGTTCCCCCCGCTGACAGCTCGGACCCACCAGCTATATCTTCGCACGCAAGGAAGTGCCTCCTTATTACGCACAAAAAAATGAATACTCCCCCTGCTAGCTGGGACCCACCGTACTTGGAGGCTGACTTGTGGGCCTACTGACGCGGATGGAGGGCTTTGTCAACTTAGTCAATATGAACGATTCTAGCTCCAATGTTCGTACGATGTCCATCCAATGACCGTAGTGCTTCTTCAACCTCTGGTCTTCTTGCTCCAGCCACCCAAACCAGCGCCGGTCGTGCCGCCTGCTCCTGCCTCCCATGGTCGGCTGTGCTGCCGCGGAGGCCTCGCCGCCCCTACTACTCCCACCGCTGGCCAGGCCATCCCTCTACTCACCTACAACCCCTGTTATTCTGCAGCGACAACAACCTCACACCGCAGTCGAACCAGTGAACCCTCGTACTCCTCTCCGCATGGGCATCCACTGTCGTGTCTTCCCCGGCTTCGCATCGTCCCCTTCCTAGGCCTCGCATTCGTCCACTGCCTTCATGCTCTCGGCGCGGCGTGGTCAATGTGTTCAAGGAACGACTTCCATCGGAAGAGTACTGTACGTGGAGAGGCTGGCAACTGGGTCCACGGCCGCAGCAAGGAAGTGCCTCCTTATTACACACAAAATAATGATTCCTCCACCTGACAGTAGGGACCCATCGGACGGGCCATCGTATTGTGCTTAAAAAAAGTTTCCCCCTGACTACTGGGATCCACTAGCTACATCTTCGCACGCAAGGAAGTGCCTCCTTATCCTCCCTGACAATCGGGGCCCACCTGGTCGAAGCGTACGTAGCGTTGTCATTCTGGTCGCGAACGTGTACGTACATACTGGTCGATCGGTCTATCTGCTGGCTGCAGTGATGAACCATGGCCGAGTAAGGAAGGGCACGTATTGTAGTAGAGGCGTGCACGTAGCATGTACATGTACGTACAACCATGGTGCAAGAGAGTAAATACGGCCACGTACATACGTACGGGCGGGGTCTCGAACGCCTACTCGCGCATACGTATGGCCAGGGCTCATGTACATGGTTGGGTTGGAACGGAGAAACTGCGTCGTCGTGTTCATCGGGAGGCAACGGAATGCATCATGTACATACATACATACATACATACATACGGGAGGCAACGGAGAAACCGGCTTGGACAGAACAGCCGATCGAAACGAGGCCTGGCGTACCACAAAACAGAGGAAACGGCCTTGTGTTCGACCGCCTACGGTCGAAAACGGGATCCTATTCACCAGGAGGGGTGTGGCATACTACAAAACGGAGGAAACGAACTTCTCTTCGACCTCCTACAGTCGAAACGGGGTCCTGTTGATCGGGAGGGGTGTGGCGTACCGCAAAATGGAGGAAACGGACTTGTGTTGGAGCACTACGGTCGAAACGGGGGTCCTGTTCATCGGGAGGGGTGTGGCGACCGCGAAATGGGACTCCACGGGCTACTGTTCATCTCCACGGCCGACCTCCTCCGGCCTCCACGGGCTACTGTTCATCCACCGTCGACCTCCTGCAGCCTCCACCTGCGACTGTTCATCCACGGGCTCCTGTTCATCTAGCCTCCACCGCTCCTCCACCGGCTACTGTTCAACCAGCCCTCTCCATGGGGTCCTATTCAACCACCCCTCCATAGGCTACTGTTCATCCAGCCCTCCACCGGCTACTGTTCAACGAGCCATCCACGGGGTCGTCCTGTTCATCCAGCCCTCCACGGGGTCCTGTTCATCCACCCACCAACCAGCTTGATCGATCGGGGTCCTGTTCATCCAGCGGCAACGACATCTACTACCACGGGGTCATGTTCATCCAACCCCCACCAGGAACTGTTCATCCACCCCCCCCCCCAACAACGCTCACTATTCATCAAGAGGTAGCAGGTTCGATCGGCTTCACTTAGCAGCAGTAACAAAGGAATCGCTCGATCGGGTTCAGCTAACAGCAAGGGATCAATCGATCGCCCGGGTTCAGTAACACGTAGCCTGCAGTGCAATCGCTGGGGATTAGTAGGCGAACGCCTCGCTCTGGTTCAGTTAGAGCCCAACGCCTCGGACCCACGCGCGTACGTGTACGAAAGAAATGCGCATCGCTCGGCTTCCAACCACCCACCGTAACCGGGAACTCCCCGATATTTTCCTCACCCTCGCTCCTACCATGGTTTTTTCCTTCATGGACGGGCCAAAGAATGTCATGCAACTGTGTCTCTGGCCCGCCCAGGAGGAAAAGCCCATTTTCTGTCATGATTTTTTGTCATAGAAGTAGGAGCCCACCACATCTATATTGATACCGGGTTTTGTCACAATTATCGTCATAGGAGTGTCATAAGCATGACAGGGAAAAAATTCGTTCGGCCCAAAATGTCACGGATGTGTCTGTTTTTTGTGGTGGTGGTGGTGGTGCATGTTTTCTTCTATCTCGGTTGGAATTGGCAGCTGAAGTCAGTGGTGCTGCAGTAGGACGTGTGGGAGTAGAGGATGTATGTGGTGTCCATGATGAAGATCGACCTGCAGAAAAATTAGTTCACACCAATTCCTATTGATCCTACACTTCACGTTCAGCTTTGCAAGCAAGATGGAATAAACAAGTGATATTATTGTACTCCTTATACTCTAGAATGGTCTGAATCTCTTTATTTAATCCACCCATAAAACATGCAAGCATAGTTTCATTATCCTCAACAATACGACATCTAATTATATCAGTTTGTAATTCCTGGTAATACTCCTCTACGGAATTTTTTCCTTGTCTCAAACGCTGCAGTTTTCGAAGTAATTCACGTTGTTAATATGGTGGAACCCAACGAGTATGCATAGAAGTTTTCAAAGTAGCCCAAGTAGTAGGGATATTGTCATGATATAATCTACAATGTTCAGACCACCAAACAAAAGCAAAACTAGTGAATTCACAAACAGCAGCAGCAACACATCTATCCTTAGGATACTGTAAGCATGTGAAACCTTGTTCAGTTTCTAACTCCCAAGTAAGATATACATCAGGAATGTATCTACCCTCAAACGGTGGGATATTCAATTTTGTTTTAGGAATATGTTCATAATCTCATAACTGAGGTGGTGCTGTAGCCCTACCGTTGCGATTATATGCATGAGGTTGACCTGGTGGTGGTGGTGCTGGTGGTTGCACGTAGTTTTGATTTTGATCAACCCCATCCTCGTAATAGTCCTCCACCTCTAGAATAGCAGCAGGAGCTACAGAAGCATCAACAGCAGTAGTAGCGGCACTAGAATTTTGTCTTGGCTCAAGAGGAACACGGCCCGCTCGGCGGAGGGCTGTTTCGCGACGTGGAGGTGGTGGTTGTTGTTGTTGTTGTTGTAATGGTGTAGCAGATGCAGGTGGTGGTTGTGGAAGACGCGCAAGTGCTTCATCGAACTTGGCGTCCAACTTGGTGTCAATTGTCTTCTCAACGTCATCAATCCTCTTCAGTGCCTTTCCAAAGCTGGCCATGACGTCTTCCACCTATTGACTCAACATTTGCTGAAATTTATCATGAAGCTCCTTCTTCGTCATGTTCTCCCAGTCAATCTCGTCGGCTTGTGGTCCTGCCATGGTTAGCAGCAATAGAAACACACAAGCATATGCTCCTACAGACTACTAGAAAGTGGTAGTGTCTCACAAATCCGTCAAGTAAATCTCAAATTCTTACCAGTTCTTACCTATGACGCCCCCGATTCAATCGTACACTAATCATACACGCAAATGTGTACGATCAAGATCAGGGACTCACGGGAAGATATCACAACACAACTCTAGACACAAATAAAAATGATACAAGCTTTATATTACAAGCCAGGGGCCTCAAGGGCTCGAATACATAAGCTTGAATACACAAGAGTCAGCGGAAGCAACAATATCTGAGTACAGACATAGGTTAAACAAGTCTGCCTTAAGAAGGCTAGCACAAAAGCAACATCGATCGAAAAGGCAAGGCCTCCTGCCTGGGAGCCTCCTAGCTACTCCTGGTCATCGGCGGTCTCCACGTAGTAGTAGGCATCGACGGTGGCATCTGGCTCCTGGGCTCCGACATCTGGTTGCATCAACTAGATAGAAGAAGAAAGGGGCAGCAAAGAAACCGTGAGTACTCATCCAAAGTACCCGCAAGCAAGGATCTACACTACATATGCATCGTTATCAATGAAATAGGCTGTATGTGTGGACTGAACTGCAGAATGCCAGAAGAGAAGGGGAAAGCCTAGCGTATCGAAGACTAGCATCTTCAAGCAGCTCCAAGCATCTTGCATCATCAGAAGAGATAAGAGTAGCATAAATAAAGTAGTAGTAGTGTTATCAACCTTGGCCAGAGATCCTTTCTCGACTCCCTGCGAGAAAACAATCCCAGAGCCATACTATCCAGTTATCACCTCAAGTATCTAGTTCTAGTTGTATCGATCGGGAAACAACTCCGAGTGTCCGTTACCGTAGGATAGGCTATTGATAGATGTTTTCTTCCCTGTAGGGGTGCACCAACTTACCCACCACACTCGATTAACTCCGGCCGGACACACTTTCCTGGGTCATGCCCGGCCTTCGCCAAACAATACGCCGCAACCCGACCTAGGCTTAATAGAGGGGTCAGCACGCCGGACTAAACCTATGCCCCCAGGGGTCATGGGCCATCGCCTCGGGAACTCCTACATGCTGCGAACGCGGCTGGTGAGCACACCTAGCTACCTCCTTCAAAAAGGCAGGTGCTTACCAGTCCAACCCGGCGCGCGCAGCTCAGTCGCTGACGTCTATTAAGCTTCCGCTGATGCATACAACGCAGAACGCCCATACTATGCCCACGTGATGGTTAGTGCTATCAGGCCAGAGGCTCCTCGGATCAAATATCCAAATTGTAGTGAATTAGGAACGCGCGGTAACAAGCAGAGACTCACGAAAGATGTGACCCCGTCGCCCCATCTCGAGGACTTGCGGCAAGGGCTAAGAATGCCCGACCATGCCTCGTAATTATCTCGCGGGCACCCTCCAGGTCAACCCGACTCCTCATCACTCGCAAATATGCTCGCGCGGGTACCCCTCAGGGCCGACCCGTCTTTAGTAACAGGGTTCAGTGTAAAGTCATAGTAACCATAGTAACCATAGTAACCGTGTGTCTAACACCAAGGGGAAAACCTGAGGAATCACCCTCGACGGATTCCACTCGATGTAATCATCAAGGTGAACGTAACAGGATCCACCCTCGAGGTTCACACTTGAGGGGTTGCACGAAAGAGTCATATCGGAAGTGGTTAAGGCGGAATCACCCTCGATGACCACGACCGAATAGCTACACTGATGAGGTCTCACCCCCGGCACTCGAGAGTAACCCAGTAGTGTCGAGCAACTAAGGGGAAAGTGATGTGCGGTGCCGGGGCCTGGTCTTCGATCCCGTTGATCGGGTCTTTGATGATGAAGCAGGGGCAACAAGGACAAGGTGGGGGTCACTGATGGATCACTAACCAATCTATACTAAGCAGTTTAGGATAAGTAGGTAGGTAACAATAAGCAGGTTACAAAAGCAGGCTATGCATCAGAATAGGAGCAAACAATTACAGTAGCAAAATCTAATGCAAGCATGAGAGAAAGGAAATGGGCGATATTAGGATGATCAAAGGGGGTCTTGCCTGGAAGCTCCGCTGAAAGGGAAGAAGGGTCGTCGTCGACGTAGTCGATCACAGGGGCAGCATCAGTCTCGGGGTCTACCGGAGGGAAGAGGGGGAAGAAACAGTAAATACAGAGCAAACAAGGCATCACAAGGCATAACATGGCAATACGCAGCACTAGGAGTGTTCTAACATAGTGCTGCACGATACAGGTGAAGGGGAATTCAACCGGGAAGGTATTCCTGGTTCCGGACATGTGTCACACAAATGACCGAAGGGGGGATGTTCCATGTTCAGATAGTTAGAGGCATATGACAGGTAAACGGACCGCGTATTCGGATTCGTCTCGTCATTCTGAGCAACTTTCATATATAAATTATGTTCATCCGAGTTACGGATTAATTTATATGAATTTCCAAAGTTTTAACAAATTTTCTGAAATTATTTTAATTCGAAAAGGCAGCATTAATTTCACAAGATTCAGCATCGGTAAGAGGAGCCATCGGAGTGCTAAGAAAATCATTGTTTTTGGTATTGTTAAAGTCACACAATTTAGTATTATCTTGAGCCATCGTGACAAGCAAGCAATCCAACACACAAGCAAACAAGAAGCAAGCGAAAAAGAGGCGAACGGAAAAAGAGAGGGCGAATAAAACGACAATGGTGAAGTCGGGGAGAGGAAAATGAGAGGCAAATGGCAAATAATGTAATGCGAGGGATAAGAGTTTGTGGTGGGTACTTGGCATGTCTTAACTTGTGCATAGACTCCCCGCCAACGACGCCATAAATCCTTCTTGCTACCTCTTGAGCACTGCGTTGATTTTCCATTGAAGAGGAAAGGGTGATGCAGTAAAGTAGCGTAAGTATTTCCCTAAGTTTTTGAGAACCAAGGTATCAATCTACTAGGAGAACATGCTCGAGTCCCATGCACCTACACAAACAAATAAGAACCTCGCAACCAGCGCGATAAAGGGGTTGTCAATCCCTTCACGGTTACTTACGAGAGTGAGATTTAATAGATATGATAAGATAATATTTTTGGTATTTTTATGATAAAGACTAAAAGTAAAGAAAGCAAAATAAACGACGCCAGAAATAGCTTGTTGACGGGAGATTAATATGATGGAAAATAGACCCGGGGCCATAGGTTTCATTAGTGGCTTCTCTCAAGACCATAAGTATTACGGTGGGTAAAGGAATTACTGTCGAGCAATTGATAGAATTGAGCATAGTTATGAGAATATCTAGGTATGATCATGTATATAGGCATCACGTCCGTGACAAGTAGACCGAAACGATTCTGCATATACTACTATTACTCCACACATCAACCGCTATCCAACATGCATCTAGAGTATTAAGTTCATAAGAACAGAGTAATGCTTTAAGCAAGATGACATGATGTAGAGGGATAAACTCATGCAATATGATATAAACCCCATCTTTTTATCCTCGATGGCAACAATACAATACGTGCCTTGCTGCCCCTGCTGTCACTGGGAAAGGACACCGCAAGATTGAACCCAAAGCTAAGCACTTCTCCCATTGCAAGAAAGATCAATCTAGTAGGCCAAACCAAACTGATAATTCGAAGAGACTTGCAAAGATAACCAATCATACATAAAAGAATTCAGAGGAGATTCAAATATTGTTCATAGATAAACTTGATCATAAACCCACAATTCATCGGATCTCGACAAACACACCGCAAAAGAAGATTACATCGAATAGATCTCCAAGAAGATCGAGGAGAACTTTGTATTGAGATCCAAAGAGAGAGAAGAAGCCATCTAGCTAATAACTATGGACCCGAAGGTCTGAGGTAAACTACTCACACATCATCGGAGAGGCTCTGGTGTTGATGTAGAAGCCCTCCATGATCAATGCCCCCTCCGGTGGAGCGCCGGAAAAGGCCCCAAGATGGGATCTCACGGGTACAGAAGGTTGCGGCGGTGGAAATAGGGTTTTGGCTTCGTATATGATGTTTCCAGGGTATATGGGTATATATAGGAGGAAGAACTACGTCGGTGGAGCAACCAGGGGCCCACGAGGGTGGAGGGCGCGCCTGGGGGAGGTGGGCGCCCCCCCTGCCTCGTGCCCTCCTCGTTGATTGCTTTACGTAGACTCCAAGTCCTCTGGATCACGTTTGTTCTGAAAATCACGTTCCCGAAGGTTTCAGTCCGTTTGGACTCCATTTGATATCCTTTTCCTGTGAAACACTGAAATAAGCAAAAAAACAACAATTTGGGCTGGGCCTCCGGTTAATAGGTTAGTCCCAAAAATAATATAAAAGTGTATAATAAATCCCAATAAACATCCAAAATAGAATATAATATAGCATGGAACAATAAAAAATTATAGATACGTTGGAGACGTATCAAGCAACCCCAAGCTTAATTCCTGCTCGTCCTCGAGTAGGTAAATGATAAAAACAGAATTTTTGATGTGGAATGCTACTTAGCATAATTTTCAATGTAACCCTCTTAATTGTGGTATGAATATTCAGATCCGAAAGATTCAAGATAAAAGTTTAATATTGACATAAAAGTAATAATACTTCAAGGATACTAACTAAGCAATTATGTCTTCTCAAAATAACATGGCCAAAGAAAGTTATCCCTACAAAATCATATAGTCTGGCTATGCTCTATCTTCACCACACAAAGTATTTAAATCATGCACAACCCCGATGACAAAAAGGGGAAGATAGCCAAGCAATTGTTTCATACTTTTGATGTTCTCAAACTTTTCGATCTTGATTCAATACATGAGCATGAGCCATGGATATAGCACTATAGGTGGAATAGAATGGTGGTTGTGGAGAAGACAAAAAGGGGAAGATAGTCTCACATCAACTAGGCGTATCAACGGGCTATGGAGATGCCCATTAATAGATATCAATGTGAGTGAGTAGGGATTACCATGCAACGGATGCACTACAGCTATAAGTATATGAAAGCTCAACAATGGAAACTAAGTGGGTGTGCATCCAACTTGCTTGCTCACAAAGACCTAGGGCAATTTGAGGAAGCCCATCATTGAAATATACAAGCCATGTTCTATAATGAAAAATTCCCACTAGTATATGAAAGTGACAACATAGGAGACTCTCTATTATGAAGATCATGGTGCTAATTTTGAAGCACAAGTGTGGTAAAAGGATAGTAACAATGTCCCTTCTCTCTTTTTCTCTCATTTTTTTGTTTGGGCCTTTTCTCTCTTTTTTATGGCCTCTTTTTTTGTCCGGAGTCTCATCCCGACTTGTGGGGGAATCATAGTCTCCATCATCCTTTCCTCACTTGGGACAATGCTCTAATAATGATGATCATCACACTTTTATTTACTTACAACTCAAGAATTACAACTCAATACTTAGAACAAAAATATGACTCTATGTGAATGCCTCCGGTGGAGTACTGGGATATGCAACGAATCAAGAGTGACATGTATGAAGGTAATGAACGGTGGCTTTGCCACAAATACAATGTCAACTACATGATCATGCAAAGCAATATGACAATGATGGAGTGTGTCATAATAAACGGAACGGTGGTAAGTTGCATGGCAATATATCTCGGAATGGCTATGGAAATTCCATGATAGGTAGGTATGGTGTCTGTTTTGAGGAAGGTATATGGTGGGTGTATGATACCGGCGAAAAGTGCGCGGTATTAGAGAGGCTAGCAATGGTGGAAGGATGAGAGTGCGTATAATCCATGGACTCAACATTAGTCATAAAGAACTCATATACTTGTTGCAAAAATCTATTAGCTATTGAAACAAAGTATTACGCGCATGCTCCTAGGGGGATAGATTGGTAGGAAAATACCATCGCTCGTCCCCGACCGCCAGTCATAAGGAAGACAATCAATAAATAAATCATGCTCCGACTTCATCACATAACGGTTCACCATACGTGCATGCTACGGGAATCACAAACTTTAACACAAGTATTTCTCAAATTCACAACTACTCAACTAGCATGACTCTAATATCATCATCTTCATATCTCAAAACAAATATCAAGCATCAAACTTCTCATAGTATTCAACGCACTTATAAGAAAGTTTTTACTAATCTTGAATGCCTATCATAATTAAAGAAAATTACCATGCTGTTTTGTAGGACTCTCAAAATAATATAAGTGAAGCATGAGAGAACTATAGTTTCTATAAAATAAGCCACCGCCGTGCTCTAAAAGATATAATTGAAGCACTAGAGCAAAAACTATATAGCTCAAAAGATATAAGTGAAGCACATAGAGTATTCTAATAAATTCCGAATCATGTGTGCCTCTCTCAAAAGGTGCGTACAGAAAGGATGATTGTGGTAAACTAAAAAGCAAAGACTCAAATCATACAAGATGCTCCAAGCAAAACACATATCATGTGGTGAATAAAACTACAGCTCCAAGTAAAGTTACCGATGGACGAAGACGAAAGAGGGGATGCCTTCCGGGGCATCCCCAAGCTTTGGCTTTTTGGTGTCCTTATATGACCTTGGGGTGCCATGGGCATCCCCAAGCTTAGGCTCTTGCCACTCCTTGTTCCATAATCCATCAAATCTTTACCCAAAACTTGAAAACTTCACAACACAAAACTCAACAAAAAATCTCGTGAGCTCCGTTAGCGAAAGAAAACAAAACACCACTTCAAGGTACTGTATTTAACTCATTCTTTATTTATATTGGTGTTAAACTTACTGTATTCCAACTTCTCTATGGTTTATAAACTATTTTACTAGCCATAGATTCATCAAAATAAGCAAACAACACACGGAAAACAGAATTTGTCAAAAACAGAACAGTCTGTAGTAATCTGTAACTAACGCAAACTTCTGGAACTCGAAAAATTCTACCAAAACAGGAAGACCTGGACAATTTGTTTATTGATCTACTGCAATTGGAATCAATATTTTATCACATTCTGGTGATTTTTAACAATTGTTTTCGTGAACAGAAAGTTTCTGTAATTTTTAGCAAGACCAAATAACTATCATCCAAGAAGATCCTATAGGTTTCACTTGGCACAAACACTAATTAAAACATAAAAACAAATCTAACCAGAGGCTAGATCAAATATTTATTCCTAAACAGAAGCAAAAAAGCAAAAAAAATAAAATAAAATTGGGTTGCCTCCCAACAAGCGCTATCGTTTAACGCGCCTAGCTAGGCATAAAAACAAGGAGAGATCTAAGTATTGCCATCTTTGGTAGGCAATCCATAAGTGTCTCTCATAATAGATTCATAAGGTAATTTTATTTTCTTTCTAGGGAAATGTTCCATGCCTATCCTTAACTGAAATTGGAATCTAATATTTCCTTCCTTCATATCAATAATTGCACCAATCGTTCTAAGGAAAGGTCTACGAAGAATAATAGGACATGAAGGATTGCAATCTATATCAAGAACAATGAAATCTATGGGCACATAGTTCCTATTTGCAACAATAAGAACATCATTAATTCTTCCCATAGGTTTCTTAATAGTGGAATCCGCAAGGTGCAAGTTTAAAGAACAATCATCAAATTCACGGAATCCTAGCAAATCACACAAAGTTTTTGGGATCGTGGAAACACTAGCACCCAAATCACACAAAGCATAGCAATCCTGATCTTTAATTATAATTTTAATAGTAGGTTCCCACTCATCATAAAGTTTTCTAGGGATAGAAACTTCCAACTCAAGTTTTTCTTCATAAGATTGCATCAAAGCATCAATGATATGTTTAGTAAAAGCTTTATTTTGACTATAAGCATGAGGAGAATTTAGCACGGATTGCAACAAGGAAATACAATCTATCAAAGAGCAATTATAATAATTAAATTCCTTGAAATCCAAAATAGTGGGTTCATTGATATCTAAAGTTTTGACCTCTTCAATCCCACTTTTACCAATTTTGCATCAAGATCTAAAAACTCCGAATTTTTGGGACGCCTTCTAGGTAAAGGTGACTCATCTCCAGTCCCATCATTATCAAGATTCATATTGCAAAAAAAGATTTAATAGGAGACACATCAATAACTTTTAGATCTTCATCTTTATTCTCATAGAAACTAGAAGAACACACTTTCACAAAGCAATCTTTCTTAGCACGCGTCCTAGCGGTTCTTTCTTTGCACTCATCAATTGAAATTCTCATGGCTTTGAGAGACTCATTGATATCATCCTTAGGTGGAATAGATCTAAGTTTCAAAGAATCAACATCAAGGGAAATTCTATCAACGTTCCTAGCCAATTCATCAACCTTAAGCAATTTTTCTTCAAGCAAAGCGTTGAAATTCTTTTGCTAATCCATAAACTCCTTAACACTAGTCTCAAATTCAGAGGGCATCTTATTAAAATTTCCATAAGAATTGTTGTAGGAATTACCATAATTATTAGAAGAATTACTAGGGAACGGACTAGGATTAAAGTTTCCTCTATACACGGTATTACCAAAATTATTCCTACCAACAAAATTCACATCCATAGATTCATTATTATTCTCAATCAAAGTAGACAAATTCATATCATTAGGATCAGAAGAAACACTTTTAGTAGCAAATAATTTCATAAGTTCATCCATCTTTCCACTCAAAACATTAATTTCTTCTATCGCATGCACTTTTTTATTAGTAGATCTTTCGGTGTATCATTGAGAATAATTAACCATAATATTATCTAGGAGTTTAGTAGCTTCTCCCAAAGTGATTTCCATAAGTGCCTCTCACGGCCGAATCTAAAAGATTTCTAGAAGCGAAATTCAATCCGGCAAAAAAAATTTGTATAATCATCCAAAGATTGAAACATTTGTAGGGCAATTACGTATCATTAATTTCATCCTCTCCCAAGCTTGTTGAAGATGTTCATGATCAAGTTGCTTAAAATTCATGATATCGTTTCTAAGAGAGATGATTTTAGCGGGAGGAAAATACTTAGAGATAAAAGCATCTTTGCACTTATTCCATGAATCAATACTATTTTTAGGCAAAGACGAAAACCAAACTTTAGCATGATCTCTAAGCGAAAAAGGAAATAGCTTCAATTTAACAATATCATTCCCCACATCTTTCTTCTTTTGCATATCAGACAAATCAACGAAGCTATTTAGATGGGTAGCGGCATCTTCACTAGGAAGGACGGCGAATTGATCTTTCATGACAAGATTCAACAAAGCAGCATTAGTTTCACAAGATTCAGCATCGGTAAGAGGAGCAATCGGAGTGCTAAGAAAATCATTGTTGTTGGTATTGGTAAAGTCACACAATTTAGTATTATTTTGAGCCATCGTGACAAGCAAGCAATCCAACACACAAGCAAACAAGAAGCAAGCGAAAAAGAGGCGAACGAAAAAAGAGAGGGCGAATAAAACGGCAAGGGTGAAGTGGGGGAGAGGAAAACGAGAGGCAAATGGCAAATAATGTAATGCGAGGCATAAGAGTTTGTGATGGGTATTTGGTATGTCTTGACTTGTGCGTAGACTCCCCGGCAACGGCGCCACAAATCCTTCTTGCTACCTCTTGAGCACTGCGTTAGTTTTCCCATGAAGAGGAGAGGGTGATGCAGCAAAGTAGCGTAAGTATTTCCCTCAGTTTTTGAGAACTAAGGTATCAATCCAGTAGGAGACCACGCTCGAGTCCCACGCACCTACACAAACAAATAAGAACCTTGTGGGGACCCCGACTCATAAGTCGTGATCACCGAATGCACGTGTACAGTGATCCCAGAGATCAATGCTCACTGAACACACAGAAGCTGAATAACAAGAGTCTTACATCCATACATACCGTCTTACATAAATTATGACCATTATGGTCAAGCCTTGAGTATAACATTGCAGCGGAAATCTTCGTCAATAACTCGGACCCATGCCATCTGCCTTAACCCTATAGGCATTCTGACTGGGAAGCGTCCTAGCTCGCATGTTCATCACCGAAGTGTTCTTCATCACATCCTGTTCTTTCATGCCTGGCCAATAAAATAAGCAGTGGCAAGCCAATGAGTACTTTGAATGTACTCGCAAGCAACCCGTGTTTTGAGAACAAGGTACAACAATGCATGATATAGCACTAAGTAGGTCATTTTGCAGAAAGCTAGTTTTGAGTGCAATGACATGTTCAACAACTTGTAAGACATACATCAGGAGAATTCGAGTAACCATGAGAACAGGTTACAGATATCAACATAATTAGAGTGGGCATCAGCCCAACTCAATCATGTCAAGTTCTTTGACTTGACCCAAGTACTTCTTTCCACTTTTCCATACACACTCACTGGTTTCGCAAACATTTGTACGTAGCCCAAGAGCGGTTTAACAAAGTCTTCGAGGTCTTCAAATATCTCTGGTCCAACTCCGAGCATTTCGTCTACTTCGTCAACTATCGTCAAAAGCAACCATAATAAGCAAAACAACAAGGCAGAAAATAAAAGTGCTCTAAAAATATAAATTCGACTTTTCTAGGACATCTCTAGTTATATGAAAATAACCATAGAATTGGGTCAGTGGATATTTCTAAACATTTTGATATGATGGAATCAAGGGGTTTATG